>NW_028141393.1:0-53069 GCF_030444845.1 Prenolepis imparis | reverse complement strand
ATGTATATCAAGTTAAAAAATTTGTACGCTGGTGTCTGCTTGGTACCAAAAGATTCTATAATCAATGTATTATTAAAATGTATAATCGATGAATTTTTGGCTCGTCTTAAAATATTAGAAATTGATACATTTATGCCGCTGACCCTATGCGACGCATCCTTAATTTATGTATAGCAAATGAAAAAGTTTGTACGCTGTTGTCTGCTTGGTATCAAAAGATTCTATAATCAATGTATTATTAAAATGTATAATCGATGAATTTTTGGCTCGTCTTAAAATATTAGAAATCGATACTTTTTTACCGCTGACCCTATGCGACGCAACCTTATTTTATGTATATCAAGTTAAAAAATTTGTACGCTGGTGCCTGTTTGGTACCAAATGATTCTGTAATCAATGTACTATTAAAATGTATAATCGATGAATTTTTGGCTCGTCTTAAAATATTAGAAATCGATACTTTTTTACCGCTGACCCTATGCGACGCAACCTTATTTTATGTATATCAAGTTAAATAATTTGTACGCTGGTGTCTGTTTGGTACCAAATGATTGTGTAATCAATGTACTATTAAAATGTATAATCGATGAATTTTTGGCTCGTCTTTAAATATTTGAAATCGATACTTTTTTACCGCTGACCCCATTCGACGCATCCTTAATTTATGTATAGCAAATGAAAAAGTTTGTACGCTGTTGTCTGCTTGGTACCAAAAGATTCTGTAATCAATGTACTATTAAAATGTATAATGGATGAATTTTTGGCTCGTCTTTAAATATTAGAAATCGATACTTTTTTATCGCTGACCCCATTCGACGCAACTTTATTTTATGTATATCAAGTTAAAAAATTTGTACGCTGGTGTCTGTTTGGTACCAAATGATTCTGTAATCAATGTACTATTAAAATGTATAATCGATGAATTTTTGGCTCGTCTTAAAATATTAGAAATCCATACTTTTTTACCGCTGACCCTATGCGACGCAACCTTATTTTATGTATAGCAAGTTAAAAAATTTGTACGCTGGTGTCTGTTTGGTACCAAATGATTCTGTAATCAATGTACTATTAAAATGTATAATCGATGAATTTTTGGCTCGTCTTAAAATATTAGAAATCGATACTTTTTTACCGCTGACCCCATTCGACGCAACTTTATTTTATGTATATCAAGTTAAAAAATTTGTACGCTGGTGTCTGCATGGTACCAAATGGTTCTGTAATCAATGTACTATTAAAATGTATAATCGATGAATTTTTGGCTCGTCTTAAAATATTAGAAATCTATACTTTTTTACCGCTGACCCCATTCGACGCAACTTTATTTTATGTATATCAAGTTAAAAAATTTGTACGCTGGTGTCTGTTTGGTACCAAATGGTTCTGTAATCAATGTACTATTAAAATGTATAATCGATGAATTTTTGGCTCGTCTTAAAATATTAGAAATCGATACTTTTTTACCGCTGACCCTATGCGACGCATCCTTAATTTATGTATAGCAAATGAAAAAGTTTGTATGCTGTTGTCTGCTTGGTACCAAAAGATTCTGTAATCAATGTACTATTAAAATGTATAATGGATGAATTTTTGGCTCGTCTTTAAATATTAGAAATCGATACTTTTTTACCGCTGACCTCATGCGACGCAACCTTATTTTATGTATATCAAGTTAAAAAATTTGTACGCAGGTGTCTGTTTGGTACCAAATGGTTCTGTAATCAATGTACTATTAAAATGTATAATCGATGAATTTTTGGCTCGTCTTAAAATATTAGAAATCGATACTTTTTTACCGCTGACCCCATTCGACGCAACTTTATTTTATGTATATCAAGTTAAAAAATTTGTACGCTGGTGTCTGCATGGTATCAAAAGATTCTGTAATCAATGTACTATTAAAATGTATAATCGATGAATTTTTGGCTCGTCTTAAAATATTAGAAATCGATACTTTTTTACCGCTGACCCTATGCGACGCAACCTTATTTTATGTATATCAAGTTAAAAAATTTGTACGCTGGTGTCTGCATGGTATCAAAAGATTCTGTAATCAATGTACTATTAAAATGTATAATCGATGAATTTTTGGCTCGTCTTTAAATATTTGAAATCGATACTTTTTTACCGCTGACCCCATTCGACGCAACTTTATTTTATGTATATCAAGTTAAAAAATTTGTACGCTGGTGTCTGCATGGTACCAAATGATTGTGTAATTAATGTACTATTAAAATGTATAATCGATGAATTTTTGGCTCGTCTTTAAATATTTGAAATCGATACTTTTTTACCGCTGACCCCATTCGACGCAACTTTATTTTATGTATATCAAGTTAAAAAATTTGTACGCTGGTGTCTGTTTGGTACCAAATGGTTCTGTAATCAATGTACTATTAAAATGTATAATCGATGAATTTTTGGCTCGTCTTAAAATATTAGAAATCGATACTTTTTTACCGCTGACCCTATGCGACGCATCCTTAATTTATGTATAGCAAATGAAGAAGTTTGTACGCTGTTGTCTGCTTGGTATCAAAAGATTCAAAGGAAAACTCACAAAAGCGATAATTTAATTTGAAAGATTCGTTTCGCACATAGATCAAGTCCGTCGCAGTGATGCAAGATTTCACGCGCGACAACCACTTCGCGACAGCCATCTTGCAGTGGAGGGGGTAGGTCGGCAGCGCAGAGCGCACCGAAAAGATGAGAATCCTTGTCCTTCGAACATATGTAGAAGAGGACAGGTATATCTTTTGCCCTTTATTTTCTTTTGATAGAATAGAGCGAATTCGGAATACTGGCGATAGCGAGTAGGCGATGCGACCCAATATGCAAAAGGAAAATATAAAATATAAAAAATATATTTAATATTATAAAATAATATTAATAAAATTAATATATGTAGAATCGGAGGATCTATATTTTAAGACCTTTTTTTGACTTTTATTATTTCCAGATTTGTCGTTGTAGCTACATTTTGTTCTATTGTCTTTTAACATATGAACTCGTCAAAAAAAAAAAGAAAAGAGAGAACGCCAACTACTAAGGGAAATTTACGACGTCCGCGTTTTTCATGCCTGGCCGTCATACAGAGGACTGACCGTCATATGGAGAACGCGAAGGGTTCGGTCTAGCCTGCGTAGACAATGCATATAATTGTATACGTATATATTTATTTATATATATATATTTATTATATATTTATATACACAATTTTCTTACATGCTTATAAGCATGACGTCTTTTAAATAAAATGTATTATTAATAAGACGAGGGACCAGGTATGTCGGCAACATCAGCGTCTGCAGCATGTAGCTTTAAAATATTTTTTTATTTTTTTTACAGTAGTAGCATATAATTTGTCCGCCGACATAAGAAACAAATGTTTTTCATTAACTTGCATGTTTATAGCTGTTTCTCCCCTCGTCTTTAATGCAGATTTAAATACACAAATAGCATTAACAGAAGCCGACGAAAATTTATTACGTTTTTTTGTTTTTACATTATTTAAAAGAGAAAACATTCTCTCCGGATCGGCATTAGAATTTGGAAGCGATCTAATAGTATTTATAACATTTTTTAAATTAGGATATTTAGCATTATTATTGGTGTCTCGACGTTGTAAAATTTCTTTCCAAGCATTATCAAAATTTAATTTAGTGAGGCTTTGTTTTTCTTCCATTGTAAAATCTAATGCTAATGCAATCCATTCTTTTTTTAAAGCATCTTCATCAAAACCGCTAATAGTTTTAATGACGAAAGAAACGTTATTGAATGATGTTTCTCTATTATAAAATAAGCTTACAAATGGTTGAAAAACTATTAATTGTGATAAAAATGTGTCATTTATTGGTAATCTTTTACGAATTTCTTCTGCAGCAGTCACATAAAATGTTAAACAATTTTCTCGAATAATTTTAACAATGTCTACGTGACCTTCCAGTAGTAATTCGTTAAGATATTCCTCACATTCTGAACCCAAAGTAACTTCATTAAGATCTTTTTGATTCTCCTTTAGAGAGAATGCAATATTTTCAGAAAATGGTTGTAAATGCTCTTCTTTTAAAAAATTTTTGCAGATTTGGAAAAAAAATTTTTTGGATTTTGGTTGTAATAAATGAATTCTGGTTTCTAATGCTTGAAAAAATGCATTAAATGCATTAAAGAAATTTAAAGTATATTTTAAAAAAAGAAAATAACCTTTTTTTCTACGTTGTTCATCATAGACAGTAGATATTCTCCAGAATTTTTTTTTTCCCTTACAACCATTTCGGTAAGAAAATATTTAATTGTATCCCAAGATTCAAAAAGTCGTTCGACACATAAATAATGAGACAGCCAGCGTGTATCACATAATTTTAATATTTTGCGATTTGTTTTTTGGAAACATTCACAAAATTCTCTGAAAATTGCTGTACGTTTTGGGCTGCTGTTCAAATAATTAGAAATTTTTTTTATAAATTCATTGCAATACGCAGATATTTTATTACATGCAGTATGCGCTGCTAATGCAGCGGAGTGGCAAGGGCATGTTAAAGTTAGTAAACGTGGACATAGTTCTTCCAACTTTTTTTTGAACAATAAGTATTTCCCTATCATAACAGATGCGTTATCGCACGATAAGGCAACAATATTTGGAAATGGTATCTGCAGTTTCCACATTTCACATTTAAATGCCTGAAACAACTTTTCTGCGCTTGAATCTTTGGCATCAATATCGATTAATTTGACTAATTGCGAGCGAACATCTAATGTCTCCGAATCAACGTATCGGACAAAAAAGTCATCCATTTATTATTAGATATGTCTGATGTTTCGTCAATAAAAACTGATAACTTTGTATTTTGAATTTTATTGACGACACGATCCGTCTCAATCGGACACAAAACGTTTGTAATAATGCTTTTACATTTCGTTCGACTCATGCTCTTGCTTTTCAATACGTCAGGATCTTCTCCTATTTGTTGAAAAAATGTAAGAATCTCTGTTGCATTTTGACGAGAAATGTTTTTATCAGCAATTAATGCTGCATATCTGATTTCCGCGGATTTTTTCGCTCATTAAATGGCAAAAGAGATTTATTTTGCATATTTAAATCTTCTAAATTTGATTGATTTTTTTCTAGATATTTTTTATATATATTTATATGTGTTTTGGATTCTGCATGACGGTGGATTTGCGATAAACTACTAGCGATAGATTTATCGCAAATCAAACAAAAAAATAAACTTTCGTCATGTGGCACTTCACGCAACCAAAGTTTAAATTCTTCAATATCTAACCATTCTTTTTTAAATATTGATTTACGCGATTTTTTTATTGGTATCTCAACATTATCTTTACTATTATTATCAGATGATAATGTATTCTTTTTAATATTATTTTGATGATACGCAGAGTCAGCATGTCTTAATATGTATGTTGAATTGCACGAAAAAGTTTTACATATTGCATATACTGCTGTTACGTCCTGGCCTGCACGAAGGAAAGGTCGCTCGAAGGTCGTAACAGCGTTTTCCCGAAATCGGAGTGATTTCGGGTCGAACGGACTGTCTGGCCCTTTTGCAGATCAACGACTGGATAGTCGCTTTTACCTGGCTTATTTCGTCCGTTCGTCGGTCCTTTTCGATAAGGGAATTAAATCCCTTTTACGCGGGATAGGACCTTGTGCGATCTCGGGGGATATATGAAGGAACGCAGGGGTTTAAATAAGACTTTAAATTCGCGTAATGTAAATAATTATCATTTATTCAAAAAAAATAAAATCTTAATAATATTCGGAGAATTAGACATTTGAATTTGTGGACATGTATAAACAATTATATATGAGTGTGTGTGTAACGTTGATGTGCTATGAGGCGGTTGAGGATTCGCGTTGGCTTTTGATCGTCCCGTTTCAATCGGAGAGCGCGTTTCAATGCTCGACGGGCAGCGATTTCCACTACTTATTAAGTTTAGTCGCGATTCCGGGGATTTATTCACTTCCGTGATCGTAGAAGAATGAAAGTACGCACTGTTGGCTGTATATTATTTAGTGAGCGGGTTGGCAGCTATAGGTTGATCCTCAGGATCGATGGTTCCTTCGAGTGGTGTGGGCGAAGGTGTAGGTTGACTGGTAGCTGGTTGTTGAGCCCCGATGGTCACAATGTATGTTTAATGCGAGGATCCAGAAGTGTGTAACTGCCACGACGTAGGCGGAATTAATAGAGAGCGTTCTTGGAAGATTCGCTGCTTTTATACTATTCGTCTGCCCTTCCTATAGGGCAAAGGGCGTCTTCTTTTCTTGTGACTCATAGTCATACGTTCGGTGTTTAATCCCCTTTGCGCAACGTATTGCTTCCTTGTATGAAGAGTTCTTTCCTAATTCCGATCTTTGGTCTACTGATAGCGTGTGTCGATCGTGATATTTCAACATTACCTATGACTTATTGATCAAAGTGTAGGTTTCGTAATCTCACCGATCGAGTTGTTTCACAATCACTGTCTTTCTCCGTTTAATTCTTATAACTAATTTCGGTCTTATAATTAATATGTTCGCGAATCTGCGTAAATCGGGGAGGAGAAAAGAATCGTGCAGTCCACAGGACGTAACACCCCCCCATCTTAGACAAATGTTGGGGGTGTAACACAACATTTGCAAAAAAGAAATGAAAAATTTTCGATTATTTTCTTGCCGCGATTTACGAATATCGGTAGAAAGAACCACATTTAACCCGTTGGTTAATTGTGCTTCCTTTAGTTAACATGTATCTCTTTTTTTTAAAAGGAGGAAAGAAAGAGGCGACCACCAAAACCCCTTCCTTATTCTTTCGTTCTTTTCTTACATTTTTTTTATTTTATTTTATTACTGGTAAGGACGCGTTTCGTGCGCGTGGAATCTTTTTCCCTTTATTTGTCCATATCGATAAATAGGAGGTGTGAAATATTTTTGAAATAACACGCGGTTTACTGATCGTTGTCAGTGATTTATGGTTGTTTCCTTTTACCGTTCTTCTTTCCTTCTGGGAAACACAGCTTGGCCCCATCCGTCTACCAGGTGTTCGTAGTTAACGTATAGAAATTCTTCTATACATTCGATACATTCTTCTGCAGGTTTTATTAGTACGATTATTATTTCGCACTTAGTGCAGTTTGTTTGGTTGTCTGCTGAGTCCTTATGGACTAGATTGTGGGGTGGTAGTGTCATATACTCCTCCTTGGTTGATATTTTATTATAACATTCTTGGCAGATTTTAGAGTAGTCTTCAGTATTTTGATAGATGTTCCCCCGTGCTTGTATGACACATCGGATTTCCATCAATTTTAAATAAGTTTCAGGGTGATCTTGTGGTCTCACGCCGTCGATGGGTCTTTGCCGTATTTCTTCTGTTATTTCAGGAGTCCATTGGAGTTGATGATATATTGGCATTGTTATACTGGAACTGACGATCAGGTAGTTTTTCTATAGAATGGAAAATGATTCCACGTTCACGATTACGAAGAATATTAAACTAAAATATTGGTGTATACGTGTTGGTTATATATATATATATATATATATATATATATATATATATATATGTTTTCATTTATAAGGCGGGTTCGACGTCGGCTGTGATTTTTGTGTGCAGCTCTGCATGTCCTAGTTTGACAAGTACTCTAACGTTGTATGCTCTGTTGAATTCGCTGTCGGTTTTCATATGTAGTTTTACGAGTGCCGCTCCTTGTCTCAAGGGATGTATGATGTTAATCCATCCTTGTTATTTTTCTAGAAGGAGTTGACATAAGGCGTGTCCTCCTGGGCCAAGTGGTTTTGTTGGTGGGGGCCTTGGTATAGGCTAACCCGCAGATAATGGCCTGCCATGGCAATTCTTTGAATCTATCTTCTAGGATGTAAACATCATTCGCGTGGTACCAGGTTGTCCTGCTCCAGTCGCCTAGTACTACTTGGACCATCCAGATAGGCTTGTCGATGCTTCTGATGAAGCCGCGTTTCCACGTTTATTATTAGATATTGGTTTGATGTGCGATATTCGTAAACGATTAGGATGTACTATGCGGCTGTTTTTCTTTATTTTGATCTTTACATTATTTTTATTTAATATCTCTAAAATTTCATGAGGTCCGGTATACTGGTCTCCGAATTTACCTGGTTTCGGTCCTTTTAACAAGAATACCTGATCTCCGGGTTTAAAGGTCTGAGGGTTTAATTTTTTGTCGTAATATTTTTTTGATTTGACTTTTGCTGTTACTACGTTTTCGCGCGCATTACGTTGAATCGTGTGAAGTTGTGTGACAAGATTTATTAAATAGTCTTCATAATTTGCTAATTTATCTTCAGGTGGAAGAAGTTCATTTGACGGAACTCGTGCTATTTTTCCGAAAACTAGTTCGTACGGAGTGTGTTTTGTGGCTTCGTGTATGTACGCTAGTATTATAATTGAACATAGCTAATCCGATCCATCTGTCCCATTGTTTTTGCTCGTTTGCGTATTGTTTTAAGTATTCGCTGAGTGCGTGATGTGATCTCTCCAATGATCCGTTTGATTGAGGATGAAAAGCTGTTATGCGAAATTTTCGTATTTTGAATAATTTGGCAATTTTCTTCATTAAATCGCTAATAAAATTTCTTCCTTGATCTGTAAGTATAGCTTTCGGCGCTCCGAGCACGCAAATAAAACGGTCTACAAAGGCTTCCGCAATGGTTTCTGAGGTTTGGTCAGGTAGCGGTATCCCCATACAATATTTTGTTAGCTGATCTTGTAATGTTAATATATTCGTTGCCTCTTTCGGTCTTAGGTAGTGGGCCTACGATATCCATAGCTACTTTATCAAGCGAAGTGCCAGGCGTGTCTGTGATTATCATTGGTTGTTTTGTTTTAACTCGAACGAGTTTTTTCAGTTGACATTGTAAACATTGTTGTATGTGTTTTTGAACGTCTGATTTCAAATTTTCCCAATAATAATTGTGTTTAATTCTATTATATGTTTTGGTTACTCCGCGGTGTCCTCCTGTTGGTGAGCAATGCATTTCGTCGATTATGACAGAACGCAAATCCTTCGGTAGATATTTAATTTGTCCATTGCAAATAATTATTTTCGTAGTTGAGTTAATAAATATCAATTGTAGTTGTACCTTGATATTGTTCCAGGGAACGTTATTAATGAAATCGGTTTTTGCAATGCTAATTGTTTCTAATTTTAAATTTTTGATAACGTTATTTAAATCTTTCAAGGTTTTTAAGATGTGATCTAGAGTTGCCGTAGGGCCTACTCGTTGTTCGTCGTTAACAGGTAGCGCGATATGATAGTAGTGTTTGTATTTTATGGCCTTGGCTTTGCCCAAGGTAAGAGATCCTAAATTTGGTAGTTCGTTTCGCTCGGAAAGTTTCTGAGATCCTGAGTCTAAAGGATTTCCTTGGGTGTCGACAAAATATGCTACGTTATCTTTTCGTAGGAATAATAATTCGCGAGAATCTATGATGTTGCTTTTAATTATTTTATTTTCGATAATTCTGGGTTTCGCTTTCCTTGCCTTTAGATTTTGATTTATAATGTCTTCTTCGTCTTCTTCTTCCTCTTCGGTGTCGAGGTCCTTGTCTGATGTGTCGTTTTTTTCTTTGTTTTGTTCAATATTATCTTCTTCCTTAGTGGTTTTTTGTTTATTACCTTGTCCTGCAGTTTGGCTTCTTGTCTGTATCTTGTCTATTCTGTCTTGTTTAGGTGGATCGTGTATTAATACTTTTTCTGTAGTTTGTATTATGGTCGGTTCATTTATTTCTTCGAGTGTAAAAGGTATAGAATCGTTATTGTTTTTGACAAAATTAGCTTCAGGTATGGGTTCTTCGTTATCTGAGAGATATAAATGAAAATCGTCTTCCTCTTCTTCTTCTTCGCTATCTGATTCTTCTAACATTTTTGAAATTATTTCTGCATCTGCGGGGTTGTTTGGATTTAAGGTTTTTCTTTCTTTTATTAGTTTACAATCGATTTCTTCTAGATTTATTGGATTTCTTGATAATGCGTCTGCATTTACGTTAGTTATTCCTGCCTTATATACGACATCGTAATCGTATTCGGCTAATTTTAGTCTCCAGTGTAATATTCGCATGTTTGCGTCTTGAGCATTTTTAAACCATAATAATGGTTTATGATCGGTGACTAATGTAAATTTTCTCCCATATAAATACGGTCGAAAATGTTTGACGCAATATACTATAGCTAAAGCTTCCTTTTCGTATGTGTCATATTTTATTTCGTTATCGGTGAGGGTTCTAGAAGCGTACGCGATCGGTCGGTCTTTATTTATTTCTCCCTGTGATAATATTCCTCCTATTGCTATTCCTGATGCGTCTGTGGTTAAGATAAATGGTTTCGAAAAGTTAGGATATTGCAATACAGGTTCTTCACATAATTTTTGTTTTAAAATTTCGAATGATTCTTCTTGTACGGCTGTTCATTCAAAGCGGGTGTCGTTTTTCAGTAAAGAAGTAAGTGGTTTTGCAAATTTAGAAAAGTTCGGTATGAATCGTCTATAATAACCTGCAAGTCCCAAAAATTGTTTAATATTCTTCGGTGTTTTGGGTCTCGGAAATTGTTGTACTGCTTCTAATTTTTTTTTGTTCAGGTTTTACTCCATCTTTGCTAATTACGTGTCCTAAATATGTTACTTCATTTTTTAGAAATTCACATTTGCCTGGTTGTAATTTTAAGTTGGCTTTACGAAGTCGCTCTATTAATGCGTTATATTTTCGTTCATGTTCTTCTACAGAGGTAGCATAAATAACAATGTCGTCCATATAGACAAATAATTCCTCGCCTTGTAATCCAGTCAATACTAGGTCCATTAATCGTTGAAAGGTAGCAGGTGCATTTTTTAATCCGAAAGGCATTCGGTCGAATTCATAATGACCGAAAGGAGTGGTAAATGCTGTTTTATGACTGTCGGCAGGATCCATTTTTATTTGATGGAATCCGGAAGCTAGATCGCATACTGAGAAGTACTGTGCTCCTCCTAATTGATCCAATATATCTACGATGTTGGGTAATGGATAAGCGTCACCGATAGTTTTGTCGTTTAACGCTCGAAAATCGAGAACCATTCTCCAGCGTTTGTTTCCCTTCGAGTCTCCTTTCTTTGGCACGATCCATATGGGCGTATTATAAGGTGATTGAGACGGTTTTACGATGCTTCCTTCTAACAGTTCTTCTACCTGCTTCTTTATTTCTTCTTTGTGTAATGGCGGGAATCTATACTGACGAGTGTTAATCGGTCGATCATCTATAGTGGTTATTTGATGTTGTAAAACATGAGTAGCGGTCAGTTTTTCTCCAGGAATATGAAATCGATCTTGACTGTTTGTTATTAATTTTAATACGTTCTCTTGTTCTTCTTTATTTAGATGTTCTAACCGCAGTAATTCCATAATTTGAGTAAATCGAGTTTCCTTTGGTTGTTCGGAAACTACTAGGCAGTTATGTAGATCGATATTTTCTACATTAATTTGGTGTTTTTCTTTATGATTTAATTTTCGTTTTCGTGGGAAATTTTTTATAATTTCTTGAGATTTGTCAAATAAGGATGCTGAGATTTTTGGAGACGGTCCTTTTTTATTCTTGACTGTTTTATTATTTATTTTTTCAATATCTTTATTATATTCTTGAGCTTCTTTTAGAAGATTTTCCATTGTAACTTGAGAGGTTTCTAATTCATTTTCATTATTTATAACAGATAATCCAGTTTTTGGAAATGTAAGTTTTGGAAGGGATAAATGATCCTTTGAATTTTTGGAAAAAGGTTGTGTCGAATTATGAAATGAGGTTTGGTAACTTCCCTCTTCGGAATCGACGGAGCTAGAATTTTCTGACAAGGTTTGACATTTTTCCTTCGAAATTCTAGGAATTTTTTCTTTTGGGAGATTTTTATAACTTTCTTCTCCAATAATTTTTGGATTATCAAAATTTTGAGAAGAGGTTTGGTAACTTCCCTCTTCAAGGATTTCTGGATCATTATAATTTTCAGGAGAGGTTTGGTAACTTCCCTCTCCAAGGATTTTTGATTTATTATAATTTTCAGGAGAGGTTTGGTAACTTCCCTCTAAAAGGATTTTTGGATTATTATAATTTTCGTTTAAATAATTTTTATTCCCTCTCTTACTTTTAATTTTATTCTTTCCTTGAATCATTATTGAAAATTCATCCTCATTGTCTCTAAATATCATCGTATCTTTATCTTCATGGTCTGTGTTAACGTTAGTCTGGTCGTTATCTGACCCTTCTTTCTTGTTATCAATAATTTCGATATCGTCGTTAAATAGTTCGTTCAGTGGTTTTAAACGAAGTGTCGGTACGCGAATTTCTATTTCTTCATCTAGAGTGCTTATGACATTTAGATATGCTTTTCCAGAAATAGTTTCTACGATAGTATCTCCTAGGAAAATTCCATGTTCTATTTTTAATTTCGGTATATATCCTATTTTAATCTCAGGGTTCTCTATCCTCACAAAAAATAGCGATTCTGATCTTGAAGATACTATTATGGTTTCCGGGGAGAAAAAGGGCACATTAATTCCGGAAATATCTAAATGTCCTTGAGCGTAATCTATTTTTGAAAAAGTTTGTTTGAAGAAATCGTTTCCTAATATTCCGGATTGTGGAATCGGAAAATCGTTGGCAACGATGTGAAATAATACCGGTAATTCAAAAAGTGTTAGTGTAATTTCTCCTAGGGTATAGACAGGATAATTGTTTATGCCATTTAATTTTAAAATATTCGAATAATTAATACTTGTATTTTTGGGCACAAAATTTTCTTTAATTATATTCGGTCCGGATCCCGTGTCTAACATAAAGGTTATTTGAGTGGTAATTTTATCGATTTCAACCTGTACCGTAGGCACGCGACTATGTTTGTCGAGGCTTACAGTTACAGGCCTGATTTCGGGTTCGTAGTTATTTACTTGGCTTGCCGTTGCACGGATGGGTGTGATGTTCGCTCGGCCCCCGATTTTACATCCGATGTCGAGGGTCCGTTGTAGTTTCCTTGCTCTTTTTCTTTGCGGCGATTGTTACTCGTAATTCGTAATTGACATGTATCGAGAAGATGGCCCTGTTCTTTGCAATATCGGCAGAATAAATTGTCTTTATGTGTTGGTATTGGATTGATTTTAGAGCGGCAATTTCTAGAGATATGGCCATAATTGTTACAAGTTTGACACACGATATTAGTATTGCGTTCATTTTGTTTCTTCCAACAATTATTAGCCGAGTGACCGGATTTATCGCACCATTGGCAAATTACTAAAGATTTATTTGTTTGTTGATTAAAGTTATTCTGTCGACATGATTTTGCATTATGACCAATCTTAGAGCATAATTGACAAGTAATGACCTTTTCCTGAATTACGTTAATTGATTGTCGAGATCGTGGGTCGCGTAACCGACATTTATCTGCGCTATGCCCGCGTTTTTTACAAATTTGACAGATTAAAATATCCGTTCCTGTGTTTCCGAAAGGATTTTGATTTTGTGGTGAAAGTTGAGTGAGCTTTCGACAACTACTTGCTGCATGTCCTTCTTTATAACAGATTTGGCAGACTTCTCGAGATAGATTAACAGGTAGCGGTGAATGTTGACTTGATTTAGCGCCTTGTCGTAAATCTGTCATTTGTTGAAGCTCTCTTTCTATTTTTAACGCGTCGGCCACGGTTTCCTGTACGTTTAAGTCTCGTGCTATTCTTTGTTCTATTTCGGGTTTTAGTCCTCTAATAAAGCATTTACACATATCTGTTTCTATAGTTGCTTTTATATCCTGTTCAGGCATGGCGTTCCCTGAGCTTCGATATGCCTCTAGTATTTGTTTTCCGAGAAGTTTAACCCGATTCGCGTAAGTGACGACATCTTCATTATTTTTCTGATAAACGCAACCTAATTCTCCTTGTAATTGATAGACATTTTTGGAGGGACCGTAAATTTTCTTCAAATACGTTGTTAATGCAGCTACGGTATTAAAATCTTGATCTTGTATAGTACGACGCGCTTCCCCCACTATTCGCGTTCTTATAATTTTAGCGAATTGACACTCTGCCTCTTTAGGGAGCATAGATTTTGCTTCCTCGCATCCCTCAATAAAATAATTTAGTGGGGTGTTACTACCGTCAAAAAAGGGAACGGCTTCGACCGCGTATTTTAAAGTGGCGAAAGGATTAGCGTTAGCCATGTTTATTGGTGGACCTCCGGATTCGCCGTTAGAATTATCGATATTAATTTTGAAAATCTGATTTTTTGAGTCAATAAATTCGACTTGGTCGGATTCGTCGGGTAATTCACTTATTTCGGTTAAATTAGAATCTCCTAAAAAATGTACGTGTCGAGGCGTAGATGCTGTGAATTTTGATTTAGATTCACGTGTGTTCTGTGTGGTGTTTCTAACGCGGTCTTGTAAAGTTCATCTATTTCGTCTTTGTCCGTTGTGCTTCTAGTCCCTTTACTCATTCCTATTCCCAAAGATCGCACATTTCAATCCCGGACGAGCCCCCAATTAAACGTATGTTACGTCCTGGCCTGCACGAAGGAAAGGCCGCTCGAAGGTCGTAACAGCGTTTTCCCGAAATCGGAGTGATTTCGGGTCGAACGGACTGTCTGGCCCTTTTGCAGGTCAACGACTGGATAGTCGCTTTTACCTGGCTTATTTCAGGGGTCCGTTCGTCGGTCCTTTTCGGTAAGGGAATTAAATCCCTTTTACGCGGGATAGGACCTTGTGCGATCTCGGGGGATATATGAAGAAACGCAGGGGTTTAAATAAGACTTTAAATTCGCGTAATGTAAATAATTATCATTTATTCAAAAAAAATAAAATCTTAATAATATTCGGAGAATTAGACATTTGAATTTGTGGACATGTATAAACAATTATATATGAGTGTGTGTGTAACGTTGATGTGCTATGAGGCGGTTGAGGATTCGCGTTGGCTTTTGATCGTCTCGTTTCAATCGGAGAGCGCGTTTCAATGCTCGACGAGGCAGCGATTTCCACTACTTATTAAGTTTAGTCGCGATTCCGGGGATTTATTCACTTCCGTGATCGTAGAAGAATGAAAGTACTCACTGTATATTATTTGGTGAGCGGGTTGGCAGCTATAGGTTGATCTTCAGGATCGATGGTTCCTTCGAGTGGTGTGGGCGAAGGTGTAGGTTGACTGGTAGCTGGTTGTTGAGCCCCGACGGTCACAAAATATATGTTTAATGCGAGGATCCAGAAGTGTGTAACTGCCACGACGTAGGCGGAATTAATAGAGAGCATTCTTGGAAGATTCGCTGCTTTTATACTATTCGTCTGCCCTTCCTATAGGGCAAAGGGCGTCTTCTTTTCTTGTGACTCATAGTCATACGTTCGGTGTTTAATCCCCTTTGCGCAACGTATTGCTTCCTTGTATGAAGAGTTCTTTCCTAATTCCGATCTTTGGTCTACTGATAGCGTGTGTCGATCGTGATATTTCAACATTACCTATGACTTATTGATCAAAGTGTAGGTTTCGTAATCTCACCGATCGAGTTGTTTCACAATCACTGTCTTTCTCCGTTTAATTCTTATAACTAATTTCGGTCTTATAATTAATATGTTCGCGGAACGCGAATCTGCGTAAATCGGGGAGGAGAAAAGAATCGTGCAGTCCACAGGACGTAACACTGCAATAAAATAAAGACTACTATCAGATGATACTTTACATACCCAAGATTTGTATCGGTCGTCTGTAAGCCAAGCTTCTGCAAAACTTCGCTTACGAGCTTTTCGGGGCTTCGTTAATTCAACACATATTTTTCGTTACTTTATACTATTTGTTAAAGCGAAATATATATACTGATCAAGAGCTAATTGCTCGAAAACGAGAGATGTTTATAGTAAAACGGTCTACAGCTGACTCGACGAATTTCGAAGACATAAATGTCAAAAACCTGTCGCTAGATTTTATTGTGTCAAACAGCTGATTGGAGAGCTGCTTGACAAGACGAGACGCGCGGTAAAACGATCAACACGCGCAAAAAAGGTAAACACGGCTCGTCGGGAAGCCGAATATAATGATTGAAATACATTTCCCAATATACAATATTTTAAATTTTTTGACGGAAGAAACCACCACCTTCTCACAGTTTCCGTTGAGCAACAATATGTACGTCGTACATTAGTACAAAATAAATAGGGAATAAAAAGAATAAAATCTTAAACAATATTTATAAATTAAAATATTATTTTATTACAATTATTTCTTTAAAGATAAAAAATCTTTTTTAATAGAAAGGTGTATATATTGGCCAAGAGTGGATTTTTATATATAAAATATACTTATAATTATTATTAATTAATAATTATTTTTAATTAAAATTTTAAATATAAGTTACTTAATTTATGTTTAAAATATATTAATTTTATTAATATTATTTTATAATATTAAA
Source organism: Prenolepis imparis (assembly GCF_030444845.1). Lineage (NCBI taxonomy): Eukaryota > Metazoa > Arthropoda > Insecta > Hymenoptera > Formicidae > Prenolepis > Prenolepis imparis. The sequence continues at coordinate 36,635 of NW_028141393.1, read as the reverse complement.
TATATTTTTTATATTTTATATTTTCTTTTTGCATATTGGGTTGCATCGCCTACTCGCTATCGCCAGTATTCCGGATTCGCTCGAAATTCGTAGCTCTATTCTATCAAAAGAAAATAAAGGACAAAAGATATATACCTGTCCTCTTCTACAAATGTTCGAAGGACAAGGGTTCTCATCTTTTCGGTGCGCTCTGCGCTGCCGACCTACCTCCTCCACTGCAAGATGACTGTCGCGAAGTGGCTGTCGCGCGTGAAATCTTGCATCACTGGTCCGTCGACGGTTTCGTGGCGTCTGTGAACGCGGCCCTGAGGAAAAACGAGGAGGCTCCTAAGCTGGACAGCGCAGCCTCCCGTCTAGAGAGTTACGACGTCGTGGAATCTAAAGGTCTCGATGAGGAGGTGGAGAAACTGATCAAACTGTACAGCAATCTCGACATTACCACGACGCCGATGCCCGGGTGTCCGAAGGGCAGCCTGAGAACCCTCCTTCGAGAGGGGGATTTGAAACTCAGAGACGCCACCAGCAAAGTATGCGACAATGTTATTTATTGTTAGTCAGATCAAAATTACTTTTATATGAATAAAATAAAACTATATTCAGAAATATAAGTATATGAGATTAAAAGAGAATATCCATGATTGTCAATAATAAGCGAAATAATTGAAAATAATTCTGTTGTAATTTGACTTATTTTATGAAGTAGTTTCTATAGCTAATTTTTTTCTATATCTTAAAGATAGCAATTATTTAATTCTCACTGTGTTGAAATAAGAAATTACGGTCTATTAATTATCCTTTACAGATGGAAGTGCACGTACTATTATTGACCGACATGCTATTGATTTGCAAATCTACAACGAAAAAAATGTTTAAGATCATTAGGCAACCGTATGTTGTCGACCGCATACGAATACACGAGGTCAAAGAACCGTCCAGTATAGGATTGGTTTATCTTAACGAGTACGGGACAGTTTCGGCCGCTTTAATCCTGAGCGCCGGTGACCCGAAACTAGCCAAGGTGACTCGACAAACATCACGAATTACGACAAAGTTCGCGGAATGTTGATTCACTGTTCCGTTCGATTTAGATTCGTTTGTAGTGTACCTTCATTAACGACGGTCTTCACTAATGTCGCTTAACTAGATATAATTATAGTTGAAATTAAATTTTTATCTTTCTTTGTAACTAACAACATGTATATACATAATGCAATTTTTTAATAATCTAGAGAAGATTGAATTAATTAAATTTAAAGTTAAAATTGGTCGATGTCGGTGAAACCGCAAACCTTCATGATTTTAGCTAATGCGGTTTCTAGTTTACGAGCGGAAGTTGTTTTAAACTAACAGTACCACATGCTTTTTCAGTCGTGGATGGAATCCTTGAGACACGCTCAGCAACAATTCGTATTGATGAAAGCACCGTCGCTCGGTGCCGAGCCAGTAATGAATCTGGCACCAGTTAGCAGGCAACCGAGTACTTTGGGCGACGGCGATTTCGAAACGGAAGAGTGCGAGGGGACCTTTCCAAGAACTCCGCGTGGCAGTAGCAGAGCCTCACATGTTAGCAGTCTCGCTCATAGTCATAGGTACGAGGTGTGTTCAAAAAGTATCGCGAATTTTGAATTTTCGCGGGTTACGTATATTCGAATTTTTTTGTGGCGTTATGTTGGTACTCATGTCTCTCACTTATGCCGACAAGCTCGGCCATTTTGAATGTTCACTTAATTGTTGACAGCTGCTTTGCTTGCACGTGTTTTGGATCGTCTTCGATTTTTACCTATTCAAAAAAATGGATCAAAGAACCTGTATCAAATTTTGTGTGAAAAACGAAATTAAGTGCGCGGATGCATTCCGAATGTTGACTGTGGCATACGGAGAAGCTACCTTGGACCGAAGCAACGTTTATCGGTGGTACAAAATGTTCTCAGAAGGCCGAGAAGATGTGAACGACGAAGAGCGTGCCGGACGCCCGAGCACTTCAACAACAGACGAAAAAATTAATGAAGTGGAGAAAATGGTATTGGCCAATCGTCGAATCACCGTTAGAGAAGTTGCTGAGGACCTAGACATATCGATTGGCTCGTGCCATTCGATTTTTATCAATGATTTGGGCATGAGACGGGTCGCCGCGAAATTCGTACCAAAATTGCTCAATTGCGACCAAAAACAGCATCGCATGAACATTGCTAATGAGATGTTGGACTCTGTCCGCGACGACCCAAATTTGCTCCAGAGGGTCATAACTGGTGGCGAATCGTGGGTTTATGGTTATGACGTGGAAACCAAAGCTCAATCATCTCAATGGAAGCTGCCGCACGAACCAAGACCGAAAAAAGCGCGCCAAGTTCGGTCGAATGTGAAAGTTTTGCTTACAGTTTTCTTCGATTGCAGGGGCGTGGTGCATCATGAGTTCTTGTCACAGGGTAGAACGGTCAATAAGGAATATTACCTGCAAGTTATGCGCAATTTGCGCGAAGCAATCCGCCAGAAACGCCCGGATTTGTGGAAGAACAAAAATTGGCTTTTGCACCACGATAACGCCCCTGCTCACACATCGTTGCTTGTGCGCGACTTTTTGGCCAAAAACAACACACTAATGATGCCGCAGCCACCGTATTCCCCAGATCTGGCCCCCTGTGACTTTTTCTTGTTCCCTAAACTGAAGAGGCCCATGAAAGGACGACGTTACGCTACGCTTGACGAGATAAAGACGGCATCGAAGGAGGAGCTGAACAAGATAAAAAAAAATGATTTTTTGAAGTGCTTCGAAGATTGGAAAAACCGTTGGCACAAGTGTATAATATCTCATGGGGATTACTTTGAAGGGGACAAAATAGATATTCATGAATAAATAAATAATTTTTGAAAAAACACAAAATTCGCGATACTTTTTGAACACACCTCGTATGTTTCGAAAAGTAAAAAAAAAGAAATCTCGAAGTCTTGTTGTATTTAAAATGCCTATAAAATGCGTTCCATCATTTCTAGCGGTAGTATGGAGATGGAAGGCGCGTCTCAGGGAAGTAGCAGCTTTCTACCCAGTTATAATCCGAGCAGAAACGTCAGCGTGGAGACGAACGAACAACCGCGAGCGTCGAGTTCGTTGTCGTCGGAGGAAGGTGGCGAATCGAGTTCCGGGCATAATCACAGATCCATGCACATAAGGTGAGCGCGATGTTGAAACGTCAACAAACTTTCGCGATTTCACATTGATGAATCGCAAAGTAAATGGACTGTAATAACATCTCTATTAAAACTCATTGTCCGAATCAGGCGTTCGTTATTGAGTAAATCACCGACGCCGAACACGCTGAGTGTCCAAGTATCGTATTCGAGTCTGGGTCAATCGCTACCCAATCTAACACTGGCTACCTCACCGCAAACTTCTACCGTGTCGCCGACTCCACCGAACTCATTGCTCATCGTGCCGCAGATGACAAAGAGCAAAGACACCCTGCTCTCACCAGGACACCGAGGTAGCAATTACCGACGCGGATCTCTGTGCCTGCGTTTGTCACACTTTTCCGGGACCGAATTTCAATAAAAGACGCACTAACGTAGTCTTGCACACTCTCTAACTCTGCACGCTGATTAGATCATAGTAACATGTAAATTACTATATCACGAGTACTTCTTATTTAGAGCTTCTCTATTTCAAAACCACATGTCTTAATGCCATTTGCTTATTTGTATATTTGTGTTGTATCTTTTTTTACATTTATTTTACACAATTATTTTGCGATAATCAATTGCTTATGTTGTGTCTTGTAATATCCTTCATCTACAAATTCTATGTTAATCTCGGTATTAAGATTTTTTTTTGCGCTGAAGATGGCCCTAAGAAGGATCCGAAACGTCCGCGAATATTTTATTAAGATAATTTGGATCTAAATAAACGATGTGCGTTTGAATGCTTATATAATACATTTAATTTTTTAAAAAATTGCGCCCTATTAACAGCGCCTAGGCTCATATTGCCATTTACTCAGTTTAATGTTTATTTTACAACTTTTGTCAAAAATATAATTTTTATCTTGTTTTTTTATTTTCGGGATTGAAAGATTAGAAAAGATTGGCTACTTTAATCAAAATTCTTCATTAATAATTAAGTGTATAAATTGATAAATAATAATATATAGACATTTTCATTCATCTGTTGCACATGTTTGTTTACATATTTATAAATTGTATTTTAAGAAAACATAATCATATAGGAATGTACATTTTCCAAGAAGTGAAGAAGATAATACGTTATCATGCGATTGTAGCATGTATCGTGAAATTATTCGTTACGTGTTACATAATGATTTGTCATGCTGTGCATCAGATCTATAAAATTGAAAGATACGACAAAGTAATGTAGGATCGGAATTATTTTAAATTATAATATTGTATCGCGTGAATAATTTATCTTAGATATTGCGAATCGATAATAAAAGTACTTGTCTCGACCGTTATATTTACTCGAGACAAACTCGGCATTATAATATGGACGCAAACAAAAACAGTGTAAGTCGACTCGGATTGTTTCGTGAGACAGCCAAGTAAAAACAATATCTCCGATTACCTTGACGAGGTCGTAAGACAAAGCAATAACCGAAAAGTCAAGAATTATCTAGAAGTCTAAGCGAAAGAAATAAATACAGCCGATTAACTGTCGGAAGGAACAGTCCTCGCTCGAATTTAATACCGTTGACATTGCCAAATTATATTGTATCTTGAGCCAAATATATTCTATCTTATTTTTCACTGAGGGATTTAGAACAATTTCTTTACTGCCGTTCATCTGCGCTTACAGTAATTAAAACGCCATTTCGATATTGAATAATGAGTATTATTTGTGAGCATTAGCTTGATTTGTGTGAGTTTTAAAATAAACGTGCAAAATATGATTTTAATTGATAAGAAAATCAAATTTCATTTAATCTTTCTTGCGGATAATTCTATACAAAATTAAAAAAATGCAAATTATTCCGAGAAATGAATTATAGATGAGTCGTCGTAACGGATTGCAACTTGATACCTATGCCAACGCAAACATGAAATTAAATTCATCAATTCAAAAGTCATTTGTGAACTTGTGCAAGTCATTGTATATTGCGATAAAAAGGTCCAATTTAAAAAGCCATTTCGTTAACGTAATTTGCAAGGTATTTCGTCTCCTATTATAACCCTATTACACAGTTGGAAAATTTGTGTTTTCTTGTTAAAAACGGACCCCGTTAAAACTTTTGTGTTAAATATTTAACACATTCATGTGTTAATTTAACATATTGCTGTTATGTTAATTGGACTCAAATGTTAAATTATTAAAACAACTAAAAAAAAGTGTAAAAATAACACAATGTATATCTATTTTTAATTTTACACAATAAATATGTTCCGTATTATTAGTGACAAGATTTATCTGTTAAAATTTACAGAAAAAAATGTTAATTTTACTTTATAATATAAGTGGGGGTGATAAAATGTAAAATTAACAATATTTTTAGTTAATTTTTACATTAAAACTATGTTAATTTTACACAAAATTTATTTTAAGTTTATTTGAAGTTTGCATTTATTTTATGCTAAAATATTAACACAATATTCGGACTTCCGTTTCCGGTTGCGTGATAGAAGGTTGGAGTGCTGTCAGAGAGTGTGTTTTGAGTGGTTATTAGAGGTAGGAGGAGGAGAAGAGGTGAGAGAGAGTGAGTCAGTGAGAATCTGGAGTGAGTGCAAGCCGGGGGATTGCAGGCGAGTTGGTAGAGAAGGGAAAAGAGCGGTGAGAAGAGAGTAAAGTGGTGCAGGTGGAGTGAGTCAGCAATTAGGGAGATAGGTGAGAACAGGTGTAGAGAGATCGGAGCAGGTGTAGTAGGTATAGGGAAAGAGAAAAAGGTAGGTGGCGCGAGAAAAGTCACTAGACATAGAGTAAGAGAAGTATAGAAGGGAAATGGATGAGGTGCAAAGAATAAAGAATGTTGAGAAGAGGGAGAGAAGGGCTAGCACGGGGACGCCGGAAGAGGTTTTAAAAAGGAAAAGGGATGAATTAGAGGATATGGGATTGAGAAAAGAGATGGAGGAGAAAGGGGACATACAGTGGTTATTTAGGAAAAGTAAAAAGGTGATAAGATCGCCAGAGACAGGAAGGAGAGAGGAGGCAGGAGGGATGGGGGAGAACATAAGAGAGATGGGGAGGGAATGGAAGGAGGAAATAATCAGAGAGATGAGAGAGATAAGAAGAGAAATTAAAGAGGAGATTAAGGAGGGAATAAGAGGACAGGAAGAAATAAGAGAGGAGATAAGGGAAAGGGACGTAATGTTCTTGTTAGAAACATGGGTAGATGAAAAAGGGTGGGAGAAGATAAGAGGGAGGTTACCTGTGGGATTTAAGTGGGAGGTGCAATATGCGAGGAAGAAAAATAGGAAAGGAAGGGCAATGGGGGGAATAGTAGTAGGGGTAAGAAAAGGGTTAGGAATAGAAGAAAAGGGTGGGCGGAGAAGGAAGGAATGATGGAGGTGATGATAAGGAAAAAGGGGGAGAGATGGAGATTGGTGGATGTGAACGTAAATGGGGATTTAGAAGAGAAATTAGGAGAGATGAGGGAGTGGACGGAGGAGGAGGGAGGTGGGATTAGAACGATAATAGGGGAGGATTTTAATGCTAGAACAGGAGAATTGGGGGGAAGGGTAAGGATAGGGGGGGGAGAAGAGGAGGGAAAGGAAAGAAGGTCGAAGGATGCAAAGGTGAATGGGGAAGGGAAATTGTTAGTGAGAAGATTAGAGGAGATAGGGTGGGCAATTGTGAATGGAGGGGTAGCAGGAGATGAGGAGGGGAGCTGGACGTACATGGGGCCGAATGGGAGATCAGTCATTGATTATGTGATTGTGAAGGAGGAGGTGAGGGAGGAAATTATGAGGGTAGAGATAGGAGATAGGATTGACTCGGACCACATGCCGGTAGTGGTAAGGAAAGAGGTGGAACTGGTCGGGAGAGGGGAAGAAGGAATTCAGGGAGAGGTTAGGAGTGATAGGGGAGAGGCAGGGAGATGAACAAGAAGAGAGAGGGGTAGAGGTGGAGTGGGGGAGGATGGAAAGAAAAATACAGGAAGTGCTAAATAAGGGAAATGGGGGGGAAAGTAGGGAGGAGAGAAGAAAAAGGGGAGGGTAGTTTGATGAGGAGTGCAGAAAAGATAAGGGGGAGGTGGCAAAGGAGTTGAAAAGATGGAAGAGAAAAGGGGGGGAGGGAAAGGAATTAGAGAGGAAAAGAATAAGAGAAGAAAGAAGGAGTACAAGGGATTATGTAGGAAGAAGAAAGAGGAGGAGAATGAAGAATGGACTAGGAGGGCAGTGGAAGCGAGGACGGAGGGACAGGTATGGGAGGTAATTAGGAAAGAGAGGAGAAGGGGGAAAGGAGGGGGGGAGAAGGGATTGAGATGGAAGAATGGAACAGTTATTTTAGGGATTTATTAGGGGAGGTGGAGTCAAGAGTGGTGTTGGGAGGAAGCAGGAGGATAAGGGAGAAGGTGGAAGATCAGGAAGATCAGATAGAGAGGGGAGAAATTAGGAGGGCGATAGGAAGGATAAAAGATGGGAAGGCGGTGGGAGTGGATGGAATACCAGGAGAAGTGTGGAAATATGGCGGAGAGGGGCTAGAAGGGTGTGGGAATTATGTAATAGGATATGGAAGGGGGAAGGGGGGTGGATTAGAGAATGGTGTGAGGGATTGAATACTGGAAGAGAGGGGAGAAAAGTTCTGGACAGGGAGGGGAGTGAGGCAGGGGTGTCCTCTGAGTCCGCTGCTGTTTAATATGATGATGGCGGACTTGGAGGAGGAGATGAGGAAAGGGAGATGGGGAGGAGTGAGGTTGGGAGAGGATGGAAAAATTAGGTAGATATTTGGAGGGGAAGGGATTGAAGTTGAATGAGAGCAAGTCGAAGGTGATGAGGTGCAGGAAGGGGGGAGGGAGGCTGAAGAAAGCTAGTTGGTATTGGAAGAGAAAGAAGTTGGAGGAGGTAAAGGAGTACAAGTATTTAGGCTATATGTAGTACAAAGGAATGGGGGGCAGGATGGACAGGTGCGGGAGAGGATGAGGAGGGGGGCAGCAGTATTGGGGCAAGTATGGGGGATAGGAAAGAGGAGATTTGGGGGTAATTGGGGGAGGAGAGTATGGCTTTTCGATGCGGTAGTGTGGACGTGTGGAGGAAGCGAGAGGGGGAAGGCGGTGAGGGGAGAGGGGGAGAGGGAGAGAGTGAGAGAGAGAAAGTGGAGGAGGGAAGGCGGAAGTAGCCGGAAGCGGAGGTCCAACATTAGAGTAAGCTAGTAATAAGATTGCGTAAGATAGGAGGGGGAGGGTGAGAGTGTGTGTGGAGGGGTAGTTAGAGCGTAAAGAGAGAGATGAAAGAGAGGTAAATGGTGCGAAGAGATAGGGCGAGAGTAAGGCGGAGTGGCGTGGCGTTTTGTTTTTTGTATATTGTATAGGCTAAGTCATAGGTTAAGGATAGATTATAAGTGGAAGTAAAGTTTGTGTAAAGGTTTGGGACCGCTCCTTAAGTGAAAAAGCGCCTTGCAATCCTCAAGTGGGGCAGCAATAAACGTTTCTAATCTAATCTAATCTATTAACACAATATTCGTGTCACCATTTAACATATCCGTATTATGTTAAATTAACACAAAAATTTCTGTGGACCGTTGATATTGGGACAGGTGATATTTGTTAAATTTAACACAAATTTTTCAACTGTGTACTTTTCATCTAGATTAATTTTATTTTGTATCAAAATTTTTTGAAATTAATTTATTTATACCTGTCGTCATTCATATATGTATATAAGTTGCATGAGATAAAAAATACTTTATTGCGATATACGCGGATTATTATTTAGAGTTAAATATTCATCAATCATGGAGAGAGAATAATCTCTCGAGAAAAATTAAAATCATTTCAAAAAACAATTGTCTTAATATACAATTCGAAACAGCGGCGATAAGTTTGAATCTCCAAATCCGCCTTTATATGTTCCGGAAGCTTGTCCCACACGCAGTGAACGTAATTGCCGCACATTCGCAATAAAACTGTTTTCGACACAAATTTAGCTGTTCGGCGCTCAAATTACAAATATCGTAAGGACTTGATAGCAAGACAAACATTTTTTCGTTACTGAGCAATTCGCGGTTCCGCGCAGCTATAAATAGGCAGACGTTCGATCCAATCAGGAGTGTGAACATGAATTTCGTGCGACAACCTTTCGCGATGTGCGTGACGAATTACGACGCCAGATTACGATCGATGGGGGACAACGCGGAGATGCGTAGACACGGTACGATACTGCCGACTACTATACGCGCGATCGTTTGCGGCCCCTCGAATTGCGGTAAAACTAACGTGTTGATTAGTTTGATAGAAAGCCCGCACGGCGTCCGCTTTGAAAACGTGTACGTGTACTCAAAATCGCTGCAACAGCTAAAATATCGGTATCTGGAGAATTTGTTGACGTCGATCGATGAAATCGGCTATTTTACATTCTCCAATAACAATGACGTCATTCCACCGAGCGAAGCATGTCCAAACTCGATTTTCGTTTTCGATGACGTGGCGTGTGACAAACAAAATACGATAAGAGAGTACTTTTCAATGGGACGCCACTCGAACGTCGACTGCTTCTATCTCTGTCAGACATACGCAAGAATACCGAAACATCTTATACGCGACAACGCAAACCTGCTAATCTTGTTTAAACAGGACGGTACCAACTTGAAACATGTGTACAACGATCACGTGAATACCGACATGTCATATGAGGATTTCAGTGAATTATGTCGTACTTGTTGGCAGCAAAAGTATGGATTTCTAGTGATAGATAAGGATAGCTCGCTTACGAACGGCCGATACAGAAACGGATTTAACGTGTTCGCGATACCGCAAAACAATTAGTCGTTGCCGATGTTCTGTCGAGAGAGGTGAAACACGAGCGTTCGACACTCTACCGACATGGTTGAGAACGATAATATTCGCGAACGTGAAAAGATAGCGAAGGAGATTGCGAAAACGAGTGAAGCAATCCGCAAGAAACATCGCGCTTTGAAGACCGGTAAGATCGATGACGATATCGCGGTCAAGACCCATTTTAGACCTATTATTGAGCCGCTACAAAAGATTGTCGACAACTCGATCGCGGTGAATAACGAGCCGGAAATTACCGCAAAGATTAAAATCTTACCCATCAAGCGGTACAAGGAGGAGGAGGAGGAGGAGTTGGAAGAGGAGAAGGATGATGCGACACCGAAAAAGAGGAAACGGTCAAACCCGAATCGCTCATCGACACCGCGTACATCGAATGCTTTATTGGATGAACCGATGATAAGCTCTACACCGTTCGCGACAACGAGAATCGTACAACCTATGATACCCGAAACACTCGCAAACGAAAATGTTTTCGAAACCTCGGGCAGCACGCTCGAAACATCGTTTGTTCGAAACACATTACAAACGCTGGAAGGTCGAGAAATGTTGCGAAAGCACTTGGGACCACTGGGACAAGAGTACTCGTACATGAGCACTCTCCTCGGTGGCGACAAAGAAAGGAAAATCGATCACGTGTACGGTGTCTATTTCGATAAGGATGAAATGCGTCTCGGTAACAAACGATTCGACATTGACAAATATGACTCTATAATTATAGACGAAGTGAAGTACATCGGTACACCAGGATTATACGAATTGATCTTCAAGAGAATTCCCGATGATGACATTTACACGGAGGATGTATAAATACAAGAGCATATTATTGGCGACGAACGCGCATAAACGCAATTATGACACACAAGGCCAATTACGAAACCACAGGGGATACAAGTACAAACATATAATCGCACCATTGATATCGATTGAAAAGAAAAAATCTGGAAAGAGAGTATTCATGCCTCACGCGATGGCACTAACCGACAATAAAATCGATTACATACACTGGGATGACCCCAACGAGCTAGTGGATCGGGTACGATTGCTGGACGCTTCGCGCCGAGCTGGCCACAACGCTCACGACAATGAGATCCTGTCGATCATCGAGGAATTTCGCGAAGCAGGCATTATTATAAATTGAATGGTGTCTCGACAAATCTAATCAGTCGATCAGCGTCACTCGTATCGGGGGAAAAAAATGCCTATCAACAAATTTGGATTATTCGAACCAAGAAATGATGCAACCGGCACAAGCGATCATTGGGATAGATTGGTGAAAAGTTACGTGCGCGGAAACGCTCTGTGTCGTGTCGCTACAGACTATGATGCAACCTGAAGCTGACACTGATGCCGTCAACAAACTGTATGTGGAATCCTGCGTTAAAAGATTGATGAATCAACAGAAAGAATCAGATGAGAAGCTGACTTCGTTCGAGAAGGATGTGCGGGCAATACAGATTGTGATAAACGAACCTCAATGCGCGGCTAACGCTAACTCAGAAACGGCTATCAACCTGAATGAGCAGCAGTGAACGGGTTAGGAGCGGCTATCGAACGGTTATCGAACGGCTACGAACAATTATCGAACGGCTACGAACAATTATCGAACGGCTACGAAGGATTATCGAACTGCTATCTAACTACAATGAGTGGTAGTGGTAGTAAACGGCCTAGCAACAGCTGCGAACGAGGGTACGAACAACTCAAGCAGGGTTGCGAACGAGGCTACGAACAAGTCATTAAAGACTACATACAAGGCTACAAACAACTCAAGCAGGGCTGCGAACGGGTCAGTAACGGCTGCGAACGGGTCAGGAGAGGCTACGAACGGGTTAGAAACGACTGTGAACAAGGCTGCGAACGAATCAAGAACGATTTTCGAATGGGTCAAGAACGGAAGTAAACAACGCAAGAACGGCTCAAGAACGGTTCAAGAACGGGTCAGAAACGGCTACGAACGGCTCAAGAACGGGTCAAGAACGGAAATGAGCGTTAAAACAAGCAGCGACAAACGGCGATCGAGAAAAGTCGACGAAGCGATGAAACAACATAGTTTGGAGAGACGGCAGTTGGTAAACGAACTGCACGCGCCGGCGAAAAAACATTTTCCCCGAAGACACGTCATAGTGCGGGGATACGATGATTTGTGGCAAGCCGACATCGTCGAGATGCGTCCGTATTCTCGTTTCAACAAAGGTTATCACTACATACTCACCGTCATCGATGTGTTGAGCAAGTACGCGTGGGCCATACCACTCAAGAGTAAAGGTGGAAGCGAGACGGCTGACGCTATCGCCGAGATAATTCGAGATAGCAAGAGATGCCAGAGAAACATGCAAACCGATATGGGGAAAGAATTTTATAACGCCGACGTGCAACGGCTTATACGGAAACATAACATCAATCACTATTCTACATATTCGGTATTGAAGGCATCGGTTGTGGAGCGATTCAATCGCACGCTGAAGAACGACATGTGGAAGATGTTTACGCTGAACGGAACTTACAAGTGGATCGACGCGTTGGCGGAACTCGTATCGGATTACAACGCGCGCAAGCATCGAACGATCGGCATGCAACACGCCGACGTCACCCCCGCGATCGCTGATAAACTTTTAAAAACAGTATATAGTAACATAAAGATTGCCGCTCCGGCAAAGTTCAAAGTAGGTGACCCGGTACGCGTTAGCAAGTACAAGAAACTTTTTGAGAAGGGTTACACACCAAATTGGACAACCGAAGTATTTAAAATTGTTAAAGTGCAGCGTACTAATCCCGTAACCTATCTACTCGAGGACTATCGCAAAACATCTGTCGCTGGAGCGTTTTACGAGCACGAGTTGCATAGCGCGAATTATCCGGACGTATATCTCGTGGAGAAAGTACTGCGCAGGAGGGGTGACGAGGTTTACGTAAAATGGCTGGGATTTGACAATTCGCACAACTCTTGGATACATAAGGACAATGCAATTTAATTCATACAAATTGTATTTATTAATTACTCAAAAATTAAAAAATATATAATATGTACAACATATAAAAATATATAAGATCTTTATTAATACATCTTTTCCGTTACTATATGAAATACATATACATATGTTACATAACATTATATCACACATACATTATATTACATTACATTTTATAAGGGTATCTGGTAATGTCCCCATGGTAATGTGTCGGTCGAATCAGGTATGATATACCGCTTATCGTCGTACGGACTTAGAGCAATTTTCGTCTCGCGAATGGTGTATACTTCATGCAATTTCGATCTAATACATGACTGACTACGTGTCATTTCAATCTCTTCATTCAGGCACCGCGTATAATCGTCGAATGTTATCGTTCTCGCGACAACGTTACTTTTGACACCTTTAACCTTTTTTGTATCTTTCTTACCATCTACTCGCAAAGCGTACATTTTTGCTCTAAGTCCTACAAATTCAGTCATTATCGTACCGTTATTTTTATCTTTCATTAGACCTGGCACCTTTTTATCACAAGCGGTATACCATACGCGTTGTCAATTGGATAATCGCTCGTATCGAATCTAGCGATATCGCGTTTCATATTTTCATACACGTCTTCGCATTTAATATGATATATTAAACTATCTGTATCGGTGTACATTACCCGACATCTGTCACGATAGAGCGGTGACTCGTGATGAAATTCGTACAGACACACTTTCGATATGTCGAGTATACACATACCAACATAGATTGGTTTGTTAAATTTTACTTCTAGTTTACGTAATTCTACGGCAATTAAATTTTCTGAAAAGACGCTCCTGCTATGGAAATTTGGTTTCGCTATCATCGCCTCTGCACCGTATCGTCCGTCCCACTTTGTCAATAATTTTACATCTACATGATTACGCACATTTTCCATCGTGTTGCCAAATACCGCGTTGTTCATCAATTTGTACAAATTTTTCTCAAAATCATTTTTCGCTTGTGTTCTAAATTTTGTATTTAGTTCAATGTAATCGCGGAGCCATGCGGATTGAGTGAATTGTAATACGCGATGTATTTTTGTAACGCGAAGGCCGTGACGCGTGCACTGCTGCAGGTTGCGATAGTGTATGACGTAACGCTTCTTATCATATAGCGTTGCGAGAAGCTTATCTTCCCGGGCGGTTTGTCACGTGTCGGGCAAAACGGTAGGTCAGTGTGCATGTCGTGAAGATGTTGCGGATATTCTAAATCTATTTCGAGGATATAGCCTGTAGGAATCGAGCGCTATTGACGAGATGTCAAAATTAGATATATCGTCGAAGCAATTCTAATGTTATATTTGTATGTTTTAACATGGCATCCCATGTATACCAGGGAAGAGTATAATAATACGTAGGGTCGAGTCCGTAACTCGCGATGCAAATGTCGCGAAAGTTTTCAAATATATCTGCCAACCACAAGACGTCAGTTTTTAAGTACAGATCGCTGTATTCACCCAAGGTTTGAATGGAGAACTGCTGCCACACGTTGACGGCGTGTGCGTAGTCGCTCTCGGATACAGTGTCACTGGTTAAAGAATTGTAAAACGATTCGCGTGGTGGTAAACGCGTGTCCTGCAGCCTGTCCACGTAGTCAATGTACTCGTACGGAAAGACACCTTTTCGCGTTAATAATTCAAAATTGTTAGCGAATAATGCGGAAAAATTGGAACGCAAAATTTTTAACTTATCCTTATTCAAAATAGATGCCAATTTGTCAAGACTAGCATTGAGAAATTTGTATGAATCGATGAATCGTAATTTCATGCAAGCTTTCCGATCTTTATCGTCGTCGGTACTATTGACGGTCTTCGTAAATGAAATGTATTTTTCTTTTGTTATTGGAAGCACATCTACGCGTCCTTCATACGCGGTAGCTATTTCTTTTATGATAAAATGTGCGTCATAGCCGGATAGATTATGGAAAACTACAGGAATGACATAAGAGTCTTTGTAGTTTAGATTACAGTTTGAGTGCGCGGGACCCCTGTATCGCCCGGTCAGATGACAATGATCGCGTACGCGTGTATCATCCGGCGCAAACGGTTTCTCGCATATATGACAATGCGTGGCGCTATGAAATTTTTCCCATTCATCTTGCGTTAATTTTGTCATGTGGACATTATCAGACAAAATACCCTTTACGCGATGCGCTAAATTTTTAAGTTCTTCGGCGAACCATGAAATCGATACTACGGCGAGAATTATACGCGGATAACGAGTTGTCGTACGAACATTGCACGTAATACCCAACGCTAAATACCTCGTGATGTTGGGAGTATGACGCATGTTCCGGCGTCTTCTTCAGCACACACTCCAAGTCGGCGTACACTACGAAGGGAAGTCGCTCCTTTCTGTTGTAGTTGTTGAAGTCGAGCCACTTGTCTTTATCGCTTGGTAATCGGATAGCGCAGTCGTTCATTTCTCGACAGTCCGCAATGTGAGCCTCCAATTTTTCGCTCAAATTAAAGAAGTGCAAGCATCTGTGAAAGAAAAAAAATTACAATTTTATTTACAATTTTATTTACAATTATTATATAGTTTGCAATAAATATACATACCGATCGCAGATATATTTTTGACCATTGTGTTTGCTCAGTTGCGTGCTGACAAGCCGGGATAGATTTTTTATATACGCGAAATGTCCAACGCTGTCGTCCTCCTCCACATACAGCATATTTACATGTTTTTCTCTCTTCCGATCGGTGAGCTGTATCGGAAGAATAGATAATTCCTTCTTCCTCTCAATGCCGTAGACGTTAATTGAGATGTTATTTGCCAGTTCAAACTTTTTAATTTGATTTAACGTCATCGGAAACTCAATGTCCTGAAGATTTAACACTGTCGTGTAATGGGGATATGAAAATTCTCGTTCCACATGTCTTTCTGCGGGGTACAGAGCGGCCACCACTGACCACGCGAAACATGCATTTTCCGTTGATCGCACGTTCACCACTGCTCTCTTCGTCATAATTTCTCGCGGTAAGTTTAGATAACACCCCGCGCGCATAGGATTGCACTTGTTGACGTTGACCGTAAGATCAAGGATTCGTGACAATGCCCATCCGCTATCACGTTCCTGAAACTCTTCGAGAGACGCCAATGTGGATTCGATGACATGCCGCTCATACCACTCGTGTAAATCGGACGTGCGAAAGAGTTCATAATTTCGCGTGTTAATGCTTTTGTTGGAGCGCTTATCACCTGTCACAAACTCACCGTTGAACACGGTATTTACTTTTGCACAGTTGTGTATTTTTATAACATCTTGCACTTGCTCGAGTACTACACTACTAGCGTCTTCCAAAAATTGTCGCGGTTCGATATAGTCTGCGTTAATCACCGCACCTGTCAGTATCCGATTTTCGAACGCGGTATCGATCTCTCGCCAAACGAGTCTTCCCGTGTTATTATCGCCACTGTAATTACCGCCACTGTAATTACCACCACTGGGTATAAACTGTCTCTGCAATCGAGTCTTTGCACCCTCGAGTCGCGCGATTCTAGCAACCAAAGATTGTCTATATCCAATGGAGAGTCGCGGACGCTTGACACGACTGCGTTCTTCGAGCAGTTTGATAAAGTCCTCGCAGCGCAGCGCCCATTCAAAATATTCGCCCAAGGTGGTGATTTGATGGGACCGCTCCAACAGGTCGCGTTCGTTCTGCTCGATGTTTTCCATTATTTCTTTTATTCACTATTATACCACTAACACTTCTAATACAAGAAAGTAACCACTAAACTTTTTTCACCGCTGCATCTATGCGCTTTCAAATCGTACTATGGTTTGACGCGCTCTCATCCTCCTTATATATATTTCACCTAATTCTATCTCCTTTTCTAACATTTGGCGTATCTCAAAAGATAGTTTCCCGAGATATCGGTTTTATGGATAGAGGAGTAAGGACACAAGCTGCCGAACGTTGGCGCCGATACGTTGCATTCTTCCTTAAAAAATATTAAGAAAAATGTTTCGCTCTCGTTTTTATGGGAGATTTTCCGCGAGGGTACAAAGCTGCCGAACGTCAACGCTTTTGCACCTAACGTTTAGACATGTTCGTCGCAGCGTCGGCCCTAAAATCTTCATTCCTTTCCTAATGATAAAATGTCCATAAAATGAAAAACATAGTTTTAATGAACTCTAGAACGCTCCGTTGACGAGCAGCCGGACATCGGCGCTTCCGTAATAAAATTATATTAACGAGGGTACAAAATTGTCAATCATTGGCGCTTGTTCTATACCTTTTTGGGGAAAATGTCTAAGACCCCTCATAAAAAAGTCGTAAAGATACCATCTACAAATATTGCACTCAGAAAACTCCCCCTCCTTTGTCGAAACATCCCCCTCCACCCGCGTGACGTCAACCCCCGCGCCTACGAGATACCCCCACCCCGCGTGACGTCATACCCCTCGTCTCGGAGAACCCCCCGCGCCCCGCACCCCCCTCAGAGGACCTGGGTTAGAACTCTCATAGTATTACTACTATAGACGCCTCTACTCCGTCCCATCCGAGGCATTTGCTAAGGCAAAAGAGCTCGCAAAAAGAGAAGAGCTGGATCGAGACCGATATAAGACGCGTGATCGCCGCGAACCAGAACCGCCGCGTAACGAACACACTCGTCGAATATATCCCCAGACAGCACCCCGCAACGAAACTTATTTTCGCGATCGCTACCCGAATAATACGCTACGTAGCAATCCAGTCAGACCCCCCGTAACGCGAGAGAGAGAGGAGCGCCCAACATACAACGATAGACGACAAACGTATAATAACACGAATGTTAATACGAACGCTCCTATTCGCCATAACGACCGTCCCAACAAATGGTGCCGTTACTGCAAGAACAGCGGCTACGAAATCGAAGAATGCCGGAAACGCGAGTATAATAACAACTTACAAAGGAACGAGTCGGTTAACGCGCTGAGCCCCGCGGGAAGGTCGGGTACACCTCACCAAGGGGCTCCCCCTCAAACGACCCGCCCGGTAAATTTAGTCGAAGGGACGAATACCGAGAAGCCAGAATCGCAACTCTAAATCTGCAAGGGCATTCGCACGCGCCCACCGTCGCGTTAGTCGCTGACGGGCTTTTACACGAAACAACATTCATGATAGATACAGGGGCCGCCCCTAATCTAATTAAAATCCGAAACTTACATCCCGAGACGAAAATTCAACAACACGACACGTTGTACCTTAGCGGTATAACAGACGGAAAAATAAAAACCCTCGGGTCGCCGAAGTTCTTTACATGGGACATCCCCTCTACGTCCACACGGTGTCAAACAATTTTCCAATTTCTCAAGAAGGAATCCTAGGATCCGATTTTCTTCGAGATGCTAGTAGTATCGATTTTAGAGATCGGTCAGTACACTGGCAAAATATTCGAATTCCTTTTTCCCAACGCGAAACCGTGGTAGTGCCTGCCAGATCGCGCTCGACATTCTATGTCAATATAAAAAATCTCGACATCGCAGTAGGGTACATTCCGCGTCTCAGCGTCTGCGAGAACGTATTCCTCGGGGAAGCGATAGTCACTAATCGAAATGGGAAAGCATACTTTCACATTATTAACGCTAGCGACACTGACCGCGAATTAGTAGTCCCGACGATAGATCTACAAGAGATCGACCAAATTTCCGCCGAACGCGAAAACGATATTCCAACCGGAAAGAGCAAGGTGTTTACTATATCCCCTCTCGCAACAGACGAACATACTCAAGATCGAGCCACTGCCGTCCGAGAGCTTCTCCGATTAGAACACCTAAATGAAGAAGAGTTAACACACGTTACCGACTTGATACGAACACATAACGATCTATTCCGTCTATCGAACGAGATGTTAGGTTACACAGACAAAATGTCTCACAAAATCCCAACAACCGACGACCAACCAATCCACACTAAACAGTACCGATTCCCGCCTATCCACAAGGACGAGATAAACAAACAGGTTAGAGAATTATTAGACAACGACGTAATAAAACCCCTGAGTCTCCCTACAATTCGCCCCTGTGGATCGTCCCTAAAAAGCCCGATTCAAAGGGAAACAAGCGTTGGAGAATGGTCGTCGACTATCGAGCGTTAAACGAAAAAACAATAGGCGACGCGTACCCGCTACCAAATATAACAGAAATCCTCGACCAGTTAGGGAGCGCAAAATACTTCAGCGTTTGACCTCGCATCCAGTTCCACCAAATCCCGATGCATGAGTCGCACGCGCAAAAGACGGCTTTTTCAACACCTCATGGGCATTACGAATTTAAACGAATGCCATTCGGTTTAAAGAATGCCCCAGCGACGTTTCAGCGACTCATGGACCAGGTTCTATGCGGACTACAGGGAACTGAACTTTTTGTATATCTCGATGACATAGTATTGTACGCGAGCTCATTACGCGAACACGAAATCAAATTCAACAAACTGGCCGAAAGATTGCGTAGGGCTAACCTAAATCTCCAACCAGATAAATGCGAGTTCCTACGTAAAGAGGTCGGATACCTAGGTCACATAATCAGTGACGAGGGAGTAAAACCAGATCCGTCTAAGTTGCTCGCGATTAAAGAATTCCCCAGACCCCGACATGCTGTTGTGCCTCTCAGGGTACAACGGGATTTGTAGGATACTTTGAGGGGTCCGTTAGTCTTAGGAGTTAGGACTCCGAGTATCGAGGGTGGTGAAAAGAACACTTTGGTCACAAGAGAAGAGTTTATTCCAACTCACGTGTACAATTCTTTGGTATGTCGAATCGCAGCGCGTCCTCACAATAGATTAGCTGTAATTACTTGTCGCCCTCGGTTCGGAATACGGCCCCGAGGAGTTAATCAGGCGCGCTTATATTACCCGAAAGTAGGTTTTGTTTTTCGGTTAATGTGTCGCCTGTATGCAATCGGTTTTGCATCGTCTGCGTTTTACGATCTGGAATGTGTCGCGATGTCTTAACGCGTGTATGCAATCGGTTGCGTTTTTGATTTCGAGGCGCGCGCTATATCTTTTGAAATGCTGATTCTGCGTTCTCTTTTGTGGGTTTTTAGGTCGTGGTTGGGTCATAGTGTTTACGGTTACAACACTCTTCCCCCGCGGAAAAAAGAAAACGGATCGAGTTTTCCTTTTCCCTATTCTTCACGTGATGGTTTTGTCTTCTATTTCTTCGGTACAATATTATGGCTATTGTACTTATAATAAGAATGGCTGTATCACCTGATATTGGATATATAACTTGTTTTTTTAAAAACGGATTGACGCTGACGTTGTCTAGATCTTCTGTTAGATCTTGTAGTCTCGAGCTTAAATCCTTTAGTTCGGTAGGATTCTGAATTATTTTCTTTAACTGTATTGTATTCAGGTTCGCTGGTATTTCGATTTTTAACCTTGAGATATTATATTCTGGTAAGTACGCTTGGAGATATGTGCCGTCTATGGTTCCCGAAGTTTTTACAATCATGTCGGCTGTTACTAATTTACAAGTGTTGCCTAGTGTGATTCGTCCTGTCCCCGCGATGGTTGTCCTATATTCTTCATGGTGTTGGCAGTTTATGGTTATCGGCTGCTCGGTAAGTGTGGAGTACAACCATGAGTGCTGGTTAGTCAGCTCAATCCATATGGTATGATTGGAATGTATATATCGTATGTCGCATAACTTTTGCCCTGGGGGGGGTGTGTGTGTATGCTTGAATTTCGCAGATCACATTGTCGTTTATGTGATAGATGGGCCTATTTTGTTCGCATATATAGTGATTGTCTACATTAACACATTTTTCTAAATTACTTTGCGTTATTGTTAGATAGGTTTGATTTTCGTTATCAATGGCTACTATCGGTTGGTTTATTTCTGCGAAGGTAAATAAATTCCCGTGGCTATAACTCGGTAGGGGGATAGCCTTCACTATGTTATATCTAGGATGCGAAATTAGTGGGAAGCGCAAAATAGTGTGTACGTAAGGGTTATTAAAATATGCGCTAACGGTTACGAATTTTTCAATCGTGAGAGAATTGTCTTCGGAGATTCCGAAGGGGAAGAATAGTCCTTGGGGCACTTGTGACGTGGCTTCCTTGAGACTTTCTATGATTTGATCTAACGGAATTAACCTCGGATGTATCCTTCCTGTTTTTACTGCCATTAAGTGTTCGATGACGCGTTCTCATCAAATCCGTTATTATGGCATTAACTATGGAGAAGTATTCGTGTATTTCTTCTCGTTGTACTTGATTTGCCATCTGTTTTTGGATTTTGGTGGTGAAATTGAGTAGTAGTTGTTCGTTGTATTGTGTTGTTTTTTCCAGATTATCGATGTGGGCAATTGTTGTGTTTAAAATTTTTACTTGAGTTTTCATCGTGTGATGCAGTGTTTGCTCTTGATTTTGTAAGAGGAGTAGTTGTTCCTTGATGACCTTGTCGTCATTGGCATCCATGGTTCCGAAGAGTGTTTTTGCTAGTGACCCGATCCCGTCGAGTAGTCATCTTCGTTTGTTTGTCGGTGTCCTGTATATGGTGTTTACTCGTTTTAAGAGGTGTGTTAATTTATCATTCTCCGTTTCGATAATCGTTTTTTGGATTTGACAGCTTTTTTTATTTTGTATCTTGTGTAGGAGGTGTCCGTGATCAATATAATTTTGTAAATCGTGGAATCTTTTATTTAAGGTTCCTAGGTCTATATTAATTATTAACTTCCAGGTGGATTCTACTTGATGTAGATAACCGATTTTTTCGAAGTATATCCCTGGCTCTCGATTAAATTGTTCTACCTCGTATTCCTCTTCTAGGTCCTTTCTTGCGGTAGTAGGCTGCATCTTCCATGTCATTAGCGCTCTGGAATGGAAATAGATGTGCCGAAATTTTTCTTTCTTAATGTTCTATGAACGCTTTTAAACGGGCATGTGTATTTATTATCTTTCGTCCTACTTTAATATTATAATTGACATCGGAGATTTTGTCAATGATTGTGTACGATCCGGTCCATAATGCATCGAGTTTTTTGGATCGACCCCTGCGGACGGTTTCGTTGTGTAATAGTACTTTTTCTCTTACCTTGAACGTGGTATTCTTCGATTTTTTGTCGTAGTTATCCTTTGCTTTCACCTTTTCGTTTTTTAAGTGTTCCTTTGCGATTTGCTGGGCGGCGCGTAATTTTTCTTTCAATTCTTGCGCGTAGTCATCGTATGTATATGTCGGCTTCGGGGGTTGCGATAATGCCGTAGGTAGGGTTGCTTGATGCCCGTAAAGTAGTTCGAACGGCGTGAACCCCGTGGCTGTATGCGGTGTGGTGTTATATGCAAACATTGCGTATGATGTCCATTCATCCCAGTCTGTTTGTTCAGCATTAATGTAGTGGCGAAGATATTCTGCTAAGGTACGGGTGAGGTATTCTGCTAAGGTACGGTGTGATCGTTCCAAGGCTCCGTTGCTTTCTGGATGGTATGCAGTTGTCTAAATTTTCTCAATTTTTCTTAAGTTAGTAATTTACAGACGTCCTTGAACATTTCGCTAAGGAAGTTTGTACCCTGGTCGGTTAAGACCTTTTCTTGGATACCATGTTCGAAGATAATTTTTGTTACGAATTCCCGTGCAATTGTTGCGGCTTCTTGATTAGTTATCGGAATCGCTTTACTAAATTTAGTTAGATTATCTTGGAAGGTAAGTACATATTTATTCCCATTACCAGAGATCGTTAGGGGTCCTACGATGTCTAAAGCGCATTTTTTGAATGGTTTGCTTGCGGTATCTGTTATTACCAGCGGTGCTTTGTTTTTTCGCGAAAGTTTATTTTTTTGGCAGAGTTTACATTTTGCTACATAGTTTTCTACGTCCTTAGTCAGTCCTTTCCAGTTGTGTAGTAACCGGATTCTGTTAATGGTGCGTTCGGTCCCTTGATGTCCTCCTAGGGGTGCGTCGTGATACTCATATAGTATGCGGCGTTTCTCCTCTTCCGTGTATTTCCGCTCTGTTTTTGTGTCATTAATTTCTTCTTTATCGATTTTATTAATTTCTTCTTCATCGATTTTATTAATTTCACCTACGTGTCGGCTGAGTGCGTCGGCGTTTTTATTAGCTTTGCCTGCCTTGTGTACAATCTCGTAATCGTATTCTTCAAGTTTTAATCGCCAACGCATCAATCGCGATCCAGGTTCCGTTACATTAAATAACCATACTAATGGTTTGTGATCGGTGATAATTTTGAATTTCGTACCATACAGATAAGGCCTGAAATGTTTTACTGCCCATACTATGGCTAGTAGTTCCTTTTCAGTAGTATTATAGTTATGTTCCGCCCGCGACAAAATTCTGCTTGCGTAAGCAATCGGGCGGTCTTGTCCTACCGGGCCTTGCGACAGTATGGCTCCGATGGCGTAATCTGAGGCATCCGTTGTTACGAGGAATTCCTGATCGAATTCCGGATATTTTAGTATGGGTGCGGTAGTTAATTTATTTTTTAACGTGTCAAATGCGTTTTGCTGTTCGCTGTTCCACTCAAATTTTTCTTCCTTTTTTGTTAATTTTGTCAAGGGTTTAGCAATTTTTGAGAAATTTTCTATAAATTTTCTATAGTAACCTGCTAAACCTATGAACGCTTGTATTTCCTTAGCTTTGGTGGGAGTGGGGAATTTTTTTACGGCGTTTATTTTGGAAGGATCAGGCATGATCCCCTTTTCTGTAACGATGTGCCCTAAATATATTACTTCCTTTCTAAGGAACTCGCATTTGTCTGGTTGGAGTTTTAAGTTGTGTCACTGACGAGGTACTATTAAAGACCGATGGTCTTACGGGAGTTAGTGTGACTGGAAAAAGAGCGCAGTACTCTGCGTTGATACCACTGCTTTTGCGGCCGAAGTGAGAAATAGTAACTAAATCTAATTGTAAGAGATAATAAAATAATACATGTGTATAGTAACACGAGAAATGCAATTTAAAAAAAAATTATTTTAGAGTATATATATGTATATACGAGTATATACGAAATATTTATATATATATATATATATATATATATATAATTATTTAAATATATCGTACATGTATATATTTCGAAATGATGATGTTTCTTTTCAAATAATAAAAACATTTATTCACAGTATTTTTTAAAAAGAAAAATTTAGCTCTTAAATTTATAATATATATACACACATTTTCCACGTCATTTCAGATATTATATATATATTATTATACACATTATTATGGAAATGACATATAGGAAATGTAACAAATTTAAAAGCCAAATTTCTCTCTCTCTCTCTCTTTCTCTTTTTCTTCTTTTCTTCTTTCATATCTCGTAAACAAGCATTGAAATCTCTCCCGAGGTTTAATATTACTTATTTTACTTTTCTGGTTTGTTTTATTTATGTGACAAATGGCTTTTGTTTGTATTACATTTTTTATATTTTCTATTTGATATTTTTGAATGTAATTTTATTAGATTAATAAGATTTTTGCGATTAAAATGACATCAATTATAACATAAATTGGATAATTTTTCACTGAACAAGTAATTCAAATTACATATTTAATTAAAAATTATCCGATTTATGTCGTGTTTGGTGTCATTTTAATCGCTAAAATTTCATTAATCCATTAAAATTATTTTTAAACCGATAAAATGCAAATTAAAAGTTTTAGTTTTTATTTAAAAGGTATTTACATTCGTGAATTTATTGTAGATAAGGAAAGGTTCTCGATGTCGTCGAAGGCAGAGCGAGAACGAATAAAGAGCGAGCGAAATGACGTATCATCAAAGAGTTCCGAAGTCTCTCTCGCGAGGCTCCCTTTATCTATAATCTTTCATATCATATGACATGTTACTAGAGAAAATAAAATTTGTATAATTCGCAATTTATCGATTTGAAAATAATTTTAATGGATTATTGAGATTTTTGCGATTAAAATGACACCAAACACGACATAAATCGGTTAATTTTTAATTAGATAAGCGATTAAAATTTTAATTACATATCTAATTAAAAATTAACCGATTTATGTCGTGTTTGGTGTCATTTTAATCGCAAAAATCTCAATAATCCATTAAAATTATTTTCAAACCGATAAATTGCGAATTATACAAATTTTATTTTCTATAGTAACACATGTCATATGATATAAAAGACTATAGATAAAGGGAGCCTCGCGAGAGAGACTTCGGAACTCTTTGATGATACGTCATCTCGCTCGCTCTTTATTCGTTCTCGCTCTGTCTTCGACGACATCGAGAACCTTTCCTTATCTACAATAAATTCACGAATGTAAATATCTTTTAAATAAAAACTAAAACTTTTAATTTACATTTTATCGGTTTAAAAATAATTTTAATGGATTAATGAAATTTTAGCGATTAAAATGACACCAAACACGACATAAATCGGATAATTTTTAATTAAATATGTAATTTTAATTACTTGTTCAGTGAAAAATTATCCAATTTATGTTATAATTGATGTCATTTTAATCGCAAAAATCTTATTAATCTAATAAAATTACATTCAAAAATATAAAATAAAAAATATAAAAAATTTAGTACAAACAAAAGCCATTTGTCACATATATAAAACAAGCCAGAAAAGTAAAATAAGAAATATTAAACCTCGAGAGAGATTTCAATGCTTGTTTACAAGATATGAAAGAAGAAAAGAAGAAAAAGAGAAAGAGAGAGAGAGAAATTTGGCTGTTAAATTTGTTACATTTCCTATATGTCATTTCAAAAATAATGTGTATAATATTATATATATATATATATATATATATATATATATGTATATATGAAATATGTATAATATGATTTAGTAAGGGTAAACTGGGTAAACTGTTCTTATTTGTTGTCCTCTGTACAGATCAAACCGGTCGGTAATGTCATCATCCTCCAATTACCTCCGGGCCCACCGAGCCCACTTGGTAGACACGAAAATTTACCCAGGGCTGTCGGTCTTTAATAGTACCTCGTCAGTGGTTGTGTTTACGTAATCTGTAGAGAACCTCGGCGAGTCGCATGTGGTGGTCCTCTAGGCTGTTACCGTATATTACTATATCGTCCAAGTATACGAGACATTTGATCCCTTGTAGTCCCGTCAGCACGGAGTTCATTAACCGTTGGAATGTAGCTGGCGCGTTCGTTAACCCGAATGGCATTCGATTGAACTCGTAATGTCCATACGGTGTGGAAAATGCAGTCTTGCATTTATCGGGCTCGGCCATGGGTATCTGATGGTAGCGCGACGCTAGATCCAAGGTGGTGAAGTACTTTGCATTTCCCAGTTGGTCTAGTATATCCATTATGTTCGGTATTGGAAAAGAATCGCCTATGGTTAAATTATTAAGTTTCCGGAAATCTACAACTATGCGTAATTTTCGGTTTCCTTCCGCATCCGCTTTTTTGAGGACCACAAGTAAAGGCGCATTCCATTGGCTGTTACTAGGTCGGATTAGCTTGTCCTTCAACATGCCCTCTATTTGTTTATTTATTTCTTTTTTGTGTTTCTCCGGCAATCGGTATGAGCGTACATTTACAGGTGCACTGTCAGCTCGGAGCGCGATTTCGTGTGACGTAGTCGGAGTGCAAGTCAGCGCGTCTCCTTTAAGGTAAAACACGTCACCGAATTCCTCACAGATTTGAAGCAATGTTTTTTCTTCTTCTTGATTGAGATGTTGTAGTCGGAGTAAATTTTTATATTCTCTCTGCGGGAGAGTGTAGGCGCTTCCTGGAGAGGCGGGACATTCTCTCTTCGAGCCACCGTGTTCGTAATTTCCTCGACGTTTACCCATGGAGTTGACATTTTAATGTATTTTTCGGTTGTATTTATAACGCTAATCGGGCATGAAAATTCTTCTGATTCTACGAGACAGTGTCCGATAAATACTCCGGGCAGCATTTCTTCGGCGCGTACCACGCCTACCTTATTCGAGTCGGTGGTGGCTCGGATGATTGTTCCGCTTCGCGGCTTCAGCATTAGCGCGCGGTACGGGCGTAATTTTAATATTGTCTCTGCTAGTTGTAGCTGTTTTTTGGATGCGTCTTAATAAGTCATTCTCTCGTCGCATTAACTGCAGCTCGCGCTCCATCAATTGCTTATCTCTCCGACACAACTCCATTTCTCGTCGCAGATATTCGACCTCAGTGTCGATCACGCTCGGTTCGTCTACTTCCTCGTTACTCTCCTCCTCACTCGGCACCCGCGACATCCATCCTCCCGCTGGATCTCTCTCAAAAAGTCTGGCTATTAATTCATTTTTCGCGCCAGTAGTCGCCAGGCCCTTCCCTCGCAGTATCGCTTTAAGTTCGTTGACGGTGAAATTGTTTGCGTCTTTCTCAGTGCTTGCCATTCTCTCTCGTCAACCAATTTTCATAACAATCGCGAAAAATCAATACTTGTGGAACAATTATCAATTATCGATTTCGCGTCGCAGCCGTTCACTGCCCTTCGCAGCGTCAACTCACGTCAGATCCCGGCTGAGCCCCCAAAATTGTAAGCGCAGATGAACGGCAGTAAAGAAATTGTTCTAAATCCCTCAGTGAAAAATAAGATAGAATATATTTGGCTCAAGATACAATATAATTTGGCAATGTCAACGGTATTAAATTCGAGCGAGGACTGTTCCTTCCGACAGTTAATCGGCTGTATTTATTTCTTTCGCTTAGACTTCTAGATAATTCTTGACTTTTCGGTTATTGCTTTGTCTTACGACCTCGTCAAGGTAATCGGAGATATTGTTTTTACTTGGCTGTCTCACGAAACAATCCGAGTCGACTTACACTGTTTTTGTTTGCGTCCATATTATAATGCCGAGTTTGTCTCGAGTAAATATAACGGTCGAGACAAATACTTTTATTATCGATTCGCAATATCTAAGATAAATTATTCACGCGATACAATATTATAATTTAAAATAATTCCGATCCTACATTACTTTGTCGTATCTTTCAATTTTATAGATCTGATGCACAGCATGACAAATCATTATGTAACACGTAACGTATAATTTCACGATACATGCTACAATCGCATGATAACGTATTATCTTCTTCACTTCTTGGAAAATGTACATTCCTATATGATTATGTTTTCTTAAAATACAATTTATAAATATGTAAACAAACATGTGCAACAGATGAATGAAAATGTCTATATATTATTATTTATCAATTTATACACTTAATTATTAATGAAGAATTTTGATTAAAGTAGCCAATCTTTTCTAATCTTTCAATCCCGAAAATAAAAAAACAAGATAAAAATCATATTTTTGACAAAAGTTGTAAAATAAACATTAAACTGAGTAAATGGCAATATGAGCCTAGGCGCTGTTAATAGGGCGCAATTTTTTAAAAAATTAAATGTATTATATAAGCATTCAAACGCACATCGTTTATTTAGATCCAAATTATCTTAATAAAATATTCGCGGACGTTTCGGATCCTTCTTAGGGCCATCTTCAGCGCAAAAAAAAACCTTAATACCGAGATTAACATAGAATTTGTAGGTGAAGGATATTACAAGACACAACATAAGCAATTGATTATCGCAAAATAATTGTGTAAAATAAATGTAAAAAAAGATACAACACAAATATACAAATAAGCAAATGGCATTAAGACATGTGGTTTTGAAATAGAGAAGCTCTAAATAAGAACGTGTAATGACGTTTGTACCGCTTTCCATTTTGTTCGTATCCATACAGGTGTAATTATACAGAATTTTTAAAATTGATGTTACAGCTAATAATGTCATTTTATGAGAAATTTTATTTCTGTAAACGGGTGATGTTTTGTAGTTGTTTGTAGACGTTTGTACCGCTTTCCGTTTCGTTTGTACCCCTACAGGTGTAAATATATCGAATGTTCAAAATTGATATTAGAGCTATTAATGTCATTTTTGGGATATTTCAATTTTGTATACGGATGCTGTTTTGTAATTGCCTGCAGACGTTTGTACCGCTATCCGTTTTGTTTGTACCCCTACAGGTGTAAATACACCGAGTTTTAAATATTGATGTTACAGCTAATAGTGTCATTTTTTAAGATATTTTAATTCTGTAAACGAATATTGTTTTGTAATTGTCTGCAGACGTTTGTACCGCTATCGGTTTTGTTTGTACCCTTACAGGTGTAAATATACCGAATGTTCAAAATTGATATTAGAGCTAATAATGTCATTTTTGGGATATTTCAATTTTGTATACGGGTGCTGTTTTGTAATTGCCTGCAGACGTTTGTACCGCTTTCCGTTTCGTTTGTACCCCTACAGGTGTAAGTATACCGAATGTTCAAATTTGATGTTACAGCTAATAGTGTCATTTTTTAAGATATTTTAATTCTGTACCGAATATTGTTTTGTAATTGTCTGCAGACGTTTGTACCGCTTTCCGTTTTGTTTGTACCCTTACAGGTGTAAATATACCGAATGTTCAAAATTGATATTAGAGCTAATAATGTCATTTTTGGGATATTTCAATTCTGTAAACAGGTGCTGTTTTGTTACCATCTGCAGATGTTTGTGTTGCTTTCCATTTTGTTTGTTATATTTCAATTTTGTATACGGGTGCTGTTTTGTAATTGCTTGCAGACGTTTGTACCGCTTTCCATTTTGGCATTCACTTCCCCAAACAAATTTAACTTGACTTTCTGTCAGCGCGTAAAGGGGCTTTGCCAAAGAAGAAAATCTTTCACAAATTTCCTATAATACGAACAAAACCCTAAGAAACTGTTTCTTTGTATGGGGGATCGGCCAATCTTTTACGGCAACAATCTTTTCCGGATCCGTAATCACGCCCTCTTCGGAAATTACGAGAATATTTTACATTTTTTTGGAAGAGAATACATTTTTTTGGATTAATTTTTAAATTAGCTTCTTTTAATCGCGAAAATACCAAATTTAAATTTTCGAGCATTTCTTCAAAACTTTTTCCAAAAATTATTACGTCATCCAAATATACCAAACATATTTTTGATAATAAACCGTGTAAAACTTTCTCCATAAGTCGTTCAAATGTCGCGGGGGCGTTACATAAACCGAACGGCATTACTGTAAATTGCCAAAGACCTCTGCCGATCGAGAAGGCCGTCTTTTCTTTGTCCTCCGATCGGACTTTTAGTTGCCAATAACCACTTTTCAAATCTAATGTGGAAAACCAACAATTACCTGTAAGTTGATCTAAAATGTCGTCGATTCTGGGAAGGGGGTATGAATCCTTTACCGTGATATTATTCAATTTCCGGTAATCGACGCAAATCTTAAACTGCCATCCTTTTTCCTCACCATGACAGCCGGAGAAATCCAGGGACTTTGTGATTCCTCAATAACTCCTTGTTCTCTCATATCCTCAATTATTTTATCTACTTCCTTCCTTAAATGAATTGGAATTCGACGAGGTACCTGCTTTATGAGGAGAGAGTCTTTCACATTGATAACATGTTCAACAACATTGCAATTGCCAGCCACAATAATTTCAGAGAATACATCACAATAATTATTTAAAAAGTTAGCAAAAATTTCTTTTTCTGTATTTTTTAAATTTATTGAATTATTTTTGAAAAGTTCTTTTAAAATAGATGGAATTTCATAAGAATCTTCGATTCGAGAGCAATTATAAATTATTTCTTTATTTGATTCCAATTCTTAAATTCATAATCAAAAATATTTTCTAAGTTAATTTTTTGAAGAAAATCGGCTCCCAATAAACAATTATCTTTTATGGTGGCAACGAACATAGGAAATAAAATCGAATGCTTTCCAACCTCTACTCTAACCTCTACTTGAAATTCAATTGATACTTTTTCTCCCGTCGGATATCTTAGATTGCAATTTTCAACTCTAACCTTTTTAATATCTTTATCTATTAACTCTTTATTAATAACAGAAACATTGGAGCCCGTGTCTATTTTCAAAGAATAATCTTTACCATTTATTCTTCCATTGTAATAGAAATTATTTTGTCTAATTCTAGCAATATCAAAATTAATAAAACGATTCACTGTCGGGGCTTTTTGAGAGAAAGTCGAGCTCACCCCGCGTAGCTCGACTAAACCGCGTTTCCCTTCTCTTCAGGGCATTCTGACCGGAAATGCCCTGTTTTCCCGCACGTCCAGCATTCCCTGCCTTTCGAGGAAAAATTACTCCCTCGCCATTTCTCTTTCGAAGGACCCTTCTTATCGTGATTTTTCCGCGCGCTATTTTTATCGCTCTTATCACCGTTCCCGTTTTTCTCATCATGATCTTTCCGCGCGCCGTTCCTCTCCGCCTTTTGATAAAAATTCGCGCTATTAAATTTTCCGTAATTAGATTTTGCGAAATTTTCTCTCCTTTTCTCAAAATTTTCTCCCTGAATAATTTTTACCGTTTTTGCTCTCTCAAAGGCCAAATTTAAGGAGGTTATTCCTTCTAACTGAAGGGTCCTCCTCAAGAAACCATCGAAGAGAGCCGAAATAAATTGCGCGCACGCGATTTTATCCCTTACTGCGTACGGACATTCGGGATATGCAAATCGTGACAACCTTTCCAACTCAGCACCAAAAGAAGCAAGATCTTCCCCAAATTTTTGTTTTCGATTCGTAAATAACGAAAGTAGATATACTATGAGAGTTCTAACCCAGGTCCTCTGAGGGGGGTGCGGGGCGCGGGGGGTTTTCCGAGACGAGGGGTATGACGTCACGCGGGGTGGGGGTATCTCGTAGGCGCGGGGGCTGACGTCACGCGGGTGGAGGGGGATGTTTCGACAAAAGAGGGGAAGTTTTCTGAGTGCAATATTTGTAGATGGTATCTTTACGACTTTTTTATGAGGGTTCTTAGACATATTCCCCAAAAAGGTATAGAACAAGCGCCGATGATTGACAATTTTGTACCCTCGTTAATATAATTTTATTATGGAAGCGCCGATGTCCGGCTGCTCGAACTTGTCAACGGAGCGTTCTAGAGTTCATTAAAACTATGTTTCCCATTTTATGGACATTTTATAGGTGCAAATGTAAAAGCGTTGACGTTCGGCAGCTTTGTACCCTCGCAGAAAATCTCCCATAAACGAGAGCGAAACATCTTCCATAATATCTTTTAAGGAAAAATTGCGACGTATCGGCGCCAACGTTCGGCTGCTCGAATTTTTATAAACAGATAGCGCTCGATTTTATTACTATGATATTCCTTTGCGATAATTTTGAGAGGGATAGGGCTGAAGCTTATGGAGAGTGGGTCTCCGCGTCAAAAAGTCTTTAGCATTCGACGAGTTAAAGTGTCCTATGCGAAGTGTCAGTGGCACAGTGCAGTGAGTTAAAAAGAAATGGAAAATAATAATTTCGAGAGAATATTAGACGAGTCATCTGATGAAGATCACGAGTTGTCGGATAACAATGTAGACGAATCTGACGAAGATCATTGTTGTTGAGTGACAGTAATTATATTAGTGATCGCAGTGAGGACCTTACGGATATTCACGACAAGGTAGTGTCTAATTCACAAATCCTTGCGCTAAACGGACGTACAAAAGTTTGCGCCATATACTTTTATTATTCTACGGGTGGTGCTCTGGCTTTATCTACTTCATGTATGATCTCTATTCAAGATTTCGGACACATGTATGCTGTACGAAAGCATGTGATTAAATTACACAATGCAGTGGATTGCCGATGGTGTTGCTATTGTAGAAAATCATTGTGTCAGATATTTCCATGTGATATGTGTCCTATTTGCACAAAATAAACTTTTGGAGATTGTGCTGGGACACTTAAAGTGAGAATTCTACAAGTGTTGTGAAAATGGCGAGTCAGAAAAAATCGAAGGTGTCTTCGGTACAGTTTCTACGAAATCGTGAACTCGGTGTACAGAAACCCCAAACAAAAGATTTGGCCCATTTTATAGAAATTCATGAAGATATTTTAAGAACAACTGGCGGTTTATCTAAATGCTTCAGAGCACACAACAATATCAAATGCTTTCGACGTCGCTATAAAAGCTGTGTGGTTTACTTTAAAGGATCTGAGAACCCATATATTGGTCGAATGGATATGCCATCACCATCGGCATCATGCGAATCATCGGATTATGATTTTTCGGACAAAGATATTGAGGAACCATTATAATTTTTCAGACCGAGATATTGAGGAACCATATTCTCCCTAATCTATCATGGAGGCAGTATGTAATACTTGTAAGTATTTATTTAAATAAATTAAAATATTTATAAATTAATAAAAAAAAATTTTCTGTTATGCAGAAGGGACCCCTTGCTGTCCCATAATGGTCCTCTACCGCCTCGCTGCCACCGCCCCACCACCTCGCAGCCGCTGCTCAACCGCTTGCCGCCGACGCATTAAAAATTTTTATATTTTGTATTTTAAATTTATATTGTTTATCTATTTATCTTATTATTTGTATTTTTCTTATATATTCATATTATATTATTATATTTTTTATATTTTTATATTATATTCATATTATATTATTATATTCTTATATATTCTTATATTTTAAATTTTAAATTCACATACACACATATTCATACGCACACACACACGCACACACACATACACACACAAAATTATAAATATTACACATACCTATTTTATGAATAAAAAAAATTATTTTAAACATAAAAACACATATTTTACTTTAGAATAATTCCTCTCTTTCCTCCCATTTATATTAAGAATATTATTATAAAAGAATTATTATAATTAATATTGGAAAAAAATATTTAAAAAAAAAATCTCCTTCGCATGCACCTCGCGCTATCTCTTTCTTCTCTCTCGCGCTATCTCTCTCACGGTTCCTAGCCTCGCGCTATCTGTCACTCTTTCGTGTACCTCGCCGCGACATATCTCTCCTTCACATGCGCTATCTCTTTCTTCTCTCACGCTACCTCTCAGTCTCTAGCCTGGCGTTTCCCCTTCCCCGTATGACGTCAGGACCCCGCAAGGACCCCGCAACAAGTTATGTATGAGAGCTGCTTACGGGTGGGAGAATGGAAATGCATGCAAAAATTACATCATAATTTAGACTTTAAAAACTCTTTATTTATATATTTTTTCTAACATATTATGGACTAAAAATTAAAGCTGCCAGCTCACAATCGATGAGTTGATGTTTATTGAAGGCGTCGCTAGCGCGTATTACATTTGATACTTCTTTAGGATTCTCGTTACATTGGACGCGATATTTGAAAATTGTGTAAATTTAACATCGACTGTCTCGGTAATTTTAACCAATCGATCAAAAGATACATCAATGCATGGATCGAGATCGAACATACGGTGTAACGTCGATTCGATCATCATCATACATACATTTGAAGATTCGAGACTTATGAGTTTGGCGTTGTTAATCGTATGAACTCGCATTGTTAGCGGTCCAACGCTTATAAAACTGTGGACATCATTAGAGTCGTTCCGAAGAAAATTTTAAAGTATCATCGAATATGAAATTTTTATGCTTTTATTCCATATATTCCTACAATTTTTTTTGAAGATCTTATATTGAAAATTATTGTATGGAATTCACAAATTTGACATAATAACTTTATAAAAGCGTATTTATTTCGTTTTTAAATCGGATTTTTTTTTATGCAAAGAATAATATTATAAAATCGTAAATCCCCTTACTAATCTTGATCATTGAATAAATCTCACCATTTATCTACATTTCCCTTCAATCAGAAATTTATATAAATTTAAAATCATACTATATTATCGTATGCAATTAATTATAATTGCGATTTAGTGCGATTATTTATATTTATAGTAAAAAATGGAAAAATGTTTATATTTGTTTTATTTGAATATAAATGCATAACGAGAAGACTAGAGGAGACCGGGACTAGTAGGTTCAGTTCAAAGATATTATAAAACCTTTATTAAAGATATTAAAATATCTCTTTTGTTATAAAATATATTTTTTTTTGTTTTGAACACGCGTTTAGATTGGTCATCACTAATTAAATAAAAATATATTATATAACTAATTTTTATCAGATCTATATTGATATTTTATTTCTTCTAATATAACAATATTAATATGTGTGCAATTGAAAACTATTAAAATCATCAAAAAAGCCCGATCTCTAAAAGTTAATAAATTATATAATTTTTTCCGTGATTCACGTATATGGCACCACTGTGCGACATCTCTCTCGCGCTATCTCTCGTAAACACCTCACGCTCTCTCTCTCTCTCTCTCTCTCTCTCTCTCTCTTTTAAGCATTCTCATGGTCCTTTCCGCAGGTATAAACAAAACAGCGTATGGCGTATAGCATTACGGTGAGCGCTGATGTCCTACCGCTCGAATTTATAAACAGATATTTATTACTACGATTTATCTGATGGGGCTGAAGCTTATGGAGAGAGGGTCTGTCTCTGCGATGTTCATCACAAAGTTTAAAGCAGTCGCTGAGCTAAGTATCGCTAAGTGTCATCGAGCTAAGTTATTAAGTGCAGTGCAAAATGCCTTTTGGATCGGGAGACATTTTGGGCTCAAATTTTTTTTTAACAAGAATATCCTTAGGACTTCATGAAATAATAGACATAATATCTTGGAAGACCCACCTGCTAGAAAATTTATTGAGGACTCTGTTCCTTATATTCACAATGCCGGTAAGTTTTTATTATTATATAATAAATTTGTTTATTAATATTATCTACCAAATTTGTCGATTTTCAGAAAATAACCGAGGAATCCATCCAAATCGGTGGATACCTTAATCATCGGCATATAGAACAAGTACGAAATTATCGGTGGTGCGATCGGCGGGAATTGGCCGAGCTATGGGACGACGCGGAGGGGATCGTGGAATGGGCACAGGATTACTAGTGAGATGACGTCTTCTGCCTCAGAAAATTGTTCGGCGAGGAATCATATCCTCCCGAACCTGTCAGGGAGGAATTATGGGTCTAGTGAGTATCTCTTTTTAATTTTAAATATTATTAAAATAATAAAATAATTAATAAAAATTTTAAATTTTTTAAGTTGTTTTTATATCGCTAGTACAATAATCAAAGGGGTAGTTGTAAATTAATCGACCAAACTAGCCAAAATTTGTTTATTTAATAGAAGTTACATCGCTTCGACCATATGGTTGTGGTCCTTTTCAAGTATAAACTGAAATAATAATTAATTTAAAAAAAACGGTTTGAATACAAAAAACAGTAATATACATAAATGGATTTGCTATAAAATTTTGAGTACATACGTTCTTATTGAAACACTTCACAAATTTAAGTTAAAACAAATCATTAATGTGATTACGAATTTTTTATACATTAATTCTTTTTTGTATATGTCGTTTGATGATGTGTTTAGGTTAAACAATTATTAAGTAAGATATCATTCACCATCTCAATGTTTTTATGATGGAAAATGTCATTGGATAGTAGAATGACATGATCAACCAGATTATAAATAGTATTAATTTTATATTTTAAAGGGTGGTTAGAAAAAAAAAGTTTATATATCTTCCAGAACATGTAGGTTTCCTGTACCAATTAGTAATGAGTCTATTGTCTGAACGAATGATCGTTGTATTTAGGAAATTAATGGAAGAACTGACTTCAATTTCATATGTGAAATTCAAGCGTTGGTGGTAATTATTAAAAGTCATTAATATCTCATCTATTTTTGTACGTGGCAATATAGCAAAAACGTCGTCTACATATCTATAATATATGGGGACAGTGAAACTTAACAAACTTAAACATTGTGTCTCCAAATCATCCATCACAATATCTGCTATGA
>NW_028141392.1:0-53108 GCF_030444845.1 Prenolepis imparis | reverse complement strand
AGAATAGAAATAATATATATAAGAATATTAAAGAGTAAGAACTTACGGCCGTGTCTGCAATGAATCGTTTAGAAATGCCATAAGCTCATAATATTGAAATTTAGATTTATTTTCAATGGCATTAGCGCTAGATCCGCTAGGTACATACGCCCGAACCTTCTTACGAGCTTTTATATAATTGTCTCGTAAATACTTCCATCTAGCCTTAGCCTCTTCTGGACTGAGGAAACCTTGATAAATAATTGATTTTAAAATTCATTTATATATGCAATAAAATAAGAAAAAGATTTTTCTAGATGATTAAATATACCTTGTAGTATGTTCGACACTTCTATCCATAATGCTTTCTTGCGTAACAGTGTCCTCTCTGAAGCAGGTACACGAAGATCATATAAGCTAGGTTTGCTTCTAACTGCTTCGATTAAGAGTGTGTTTAAATTTTCTTTTTTGCCAACCGTTGAATTGTTTTTAACTGTTAAATATAATTATATTTTTTAATTTATTTAATAGAGTGAAATGAGTGAAAAGATATGTATAGTAATCATACCTATTGTCACGACATAGTTTTCGTCAACATTGATATGGTCTACTCCTTCTATGTAATCTTTAAAGCACTCGTGCTCAGCAAAGTTTGTGGTAAATTTAAAAATCCATTCACAGTATCCACATTTGTGCTGTATTAAAAAAGAAATATGTAAGTGAAGATACATAAGACACAACAGGTTGCTCAAACTCGTCCAGCATGCAAATGAAAAAATAATTATTGGACACACACGCTGGGCCATAAAATATTCATTCAATACTTACAATTAGACATAATTCATTGCTTGCACGATATAACGAAATAATTTTAAGATTTACTTGGTGAATATTATTTTCAGAATTTCTCAGAACAATTTTTATATTCCTTTTTCTGAACATTTTTGAAAGATGCGTCAATTCGTATAAAAATTCGAACTTTCTCAGAAAATTTTAAGATTTTCTATATGAATTGGCACATCTTTCAGAAATGTTCAAAAAAAGAAATCTAAAAAATTGTTATGAGAGATTCTGAAAATAATTTTCACCAGAGATAACCTTAAAATTACTTTGTTATATTGTGCAAGCGATGAATTACATCTAAATTGATAATTTTTATTTATATAAAATTTGTTCTTACCCGAATTTGGTTCATTTTTTTCAGCATACATCGAAACACATTCAGCACGAACGAAAATTATGCTTCTTCTTAAATGTTTAACGGCCTCAGGTGACCAATGTTTTATCTTGCCGGCCATAAGGAGAAAAATATGCGTAAATAAACTGGTTGCCTATGCGACTTTCGGCGGCTTACGCAAAAAATTGAATTTAGCGTATCGGCATTACGTTAACTAGGTGAATTTGCGTATGATAACTAAAACGATGTGATTGGTTGATGAGTTTGGCGTAAGTTACGCGTACGCATCTTACGCCGCATGTGAAGGCACCCTGATGCTAAGACTCCATATATGCGGCGGACTCCGGCAAATGCTGCGGTGACCAATCAGGAGCCGGGCGCAAGTCGGATTCCGGCAAGCGCCGGCATGCCGCACCGCACTTGCGTTATTTAAGTCGTGTTTGATGTCTTTTAATTGCAAAAATTCAGTAAAATATATTATAAAATGTATATAATTTTACTTTTACTATTTTATTACTTATATAATTTTAATTTTAATTATATAATTATATAATTTTACTTTTACTATATTAATTGTATATATGCGCACATATATATATTTATCCGTGCGCGTACGTAGTGTATATATGTATATGTTAAAATGTAAAATATCGCATATAAAATATATATATACAATATATTTTTTTTTAAATTTATTTATATACGCG
The DNA here is from genome assembly GCF_030444845.1 of Prenolepis imparis. Lineage (NCBI taxonomy): Eukaryota > Metazoa > Arthropoda > Insecta > Hymenoptera > Formicidae > Prenolepis > Prenolepis imparis. The sequence goes on along the minus strand of NW_028141392.1, from coordinate 51,245 downwards.
AAATGTATTTCTTATCTATAATTTATGGATATAAGATGTGTGGACACACATGTGTAAAAAATGATTTTAGATTTTACTTCTCGAAATGAAAGTGGATGTATTTAGCACGGACATGAACCAAATAATCGATGATATCGAAAAGTGGATGTGGATACGTAGTACAAATTCCTAAAAGTGGATGTACGGCGCTGCTGTACGGCCTAGTTAAAGCGTCCCACGAAAATCGCCGGCATGTCCTCTCTCAGGCTTCTCTCTAGCAGTAGTATTCAATCGGTTCATGTCAAAAAATCCCCTAGACTAATCGGATCATGTTTGCGCTGTCTCAGCAATAATCAAGGGTGCGTTCGGTTTGGGCGCTTTTAAGGGTCGGCAGGCGACACGGTGGAGACGCCTGTCGGCCGGCCGGGAATTACGGATTCGTATAATCCAGATTTTAGCCAAAATACTGAATGAATCTCATTAAATTTACGATATTCTTAATCAGTAAGCTCGACTGTAATCAGCTAAAGAGCTATTTTATTAAAAAAAGGTGAAAATAAAATTTTTTAATAAACTTGGGGAAATGTGCAGTTAGCAACGGGTAAGGTTGGGTTAGCCGCGAGTCCGTATTTAATTTATTATAAATTTTTAAGAGCAAAAATGCAAAATCGGGTTCTTTAGCGGATTGCATTATTATATAAAGAATATATTAAAAAAAAAATCACGAAGCTATGTCACTTATTTGATGAGAAATCTGGACGATACGATTCTCACTAGATCTAAGGAACTGGGGAAATTTTCGTGGTAACATACTGACAGCTTGACAAGGAGAGAGATAATCGTTCTGTCTTTGTCTCTCTTGCATCGCGTATGTAGTAGCGTCCATGTAGGCACAAATACTAATATGTTGAGGACATGTATGCGATTTTAGCAAGAATTGGCTATATTCATATTATCTTTGTATCTTTGTATTGTATATGTATATGTAAAAGAACAAGAATAGCGACAGTTCTTGCCTAACATAAATTATCTTCCAATAATCGTTTCATGCACGCGCAGTATCTCACATTATATGCATCTAAAATTATAATTATCGAATAATATTTATAAATAAAATCTATATAAATAATAAAATATTTATGTATAAATAAAATAATATTTGTATATAATATTATTTTAGTTATATACAATTGAAATAAACGTAAATATATAAATATATGTATAAATATATATACCTATATGTGTATATATATATATATTTATAGACTGTTATATATATATATAATTATAGAAAAAAAATATTTTTTTGGTATTTAATAATAAATAACACTAAATATACATATATGGATCAAATTGTGGTATAAATAGTTAGGAAAAGTGTGTAAAGATTTATGAAAGGCAATAAGATATAATGTGATATGTGATATGTGATAAGAGAGCAGGAGTTTGGATAATCTAATATTTATATAGATTTTGTTAAGTTTTCGAGTGCTTGTAAATTGTAAATGATAAGGAATTAAAATGATTTAATGATGTTATGATTTAATTAGGTAAGATATTTTTGTTAAATATATATATACACGTTTTCATAGGTATTTAAATTTATGTACAAGTTGACTATTGTAGGAAAGTTTATATAAAGTTTATATAAAATATATATAAGGCTATTAGTCACTTAAAGAGATAGTATAATATAGTTTTGTCTATTATAGGCTTTAGAGGTAGTAATAAGAAACTAGAAGAGAGTATGTAAGGAAATGTGGATGGATGAGTGTGGAGATAAAGTTATGTAAACCAAGTTCCTTTCCTGGCGATAAGCTGAAATAAACGAATTATATATATATATATATATATATATATATGGATCAAATTAAAAATATTTATTTAAAAAATATTTATTATAATGAATGGTTTATGATAATAATTAAGAAATTAAAATATAACTTTATGTTTAGTAGTACAGTTTAAAATTAGTCAGACTTTTTAAAGTATAGTATGAATAGAGTATGGGGCAGGGGCTCGATTCTTATGTTTAAAATATAAAATAGACATGAGTTAAACAGCATGAGTTATAAATTCGAAACAAACTATTAACAGTAAAATTTACATAATCTAACCTCGAAATTTTTACTATCTATATCGAAATTTGATTTTATTTGATTTTCGTAAGTCAGTATAAATTAAAGTAATTGTACAAAATTTTCTATAGACTATGACTATTTTGACGAATCTGTTGATTTTTCTTTTATATTTAGGTTATTTTTAAAATAAAAAATAGTAATATATTTATACTTTATAAATTATTAATTCTATAAAAAATGACTTCTATAAATTAAAGGTTTTTATATCAGGGTGTCCGGTAATAGTCGCATCAACCGTCGTGTGCAGGTAGAGCTAGTTAAACCGAGTAGAAAAGTCCTCTACCATTTTGTGATATTCTCAATAATAAGAGAGAAATAAATTAAAGAAAATCAGCCAATTCGCGCGATGATAAGCGTGCGGCGAGAAGAGACAGCCCACTCGGGGGTCCAGAGTTAGCGCTACTCGTATGGAGTTACTGTCTTTTGTAAAGCGCTCCTCCCCGCTTCATCGCGCGCTTAGCAACCGTGTAACATTATACTGTTTCTTTTCGCCGCATGCTTAGTAACGACATAAAACTGGGCTGTCTCTTCTCGCCGTCGTTACGCGAATTGGCCGATCTTTATTAATTAATATCTCTCTTATTATTGAGAATATCGCAAAATGGTAGAGGACTTTTCTACTCGGTTTAACTAGCTCTACCTGCACACGACGGTTGATGCGACTATTACCGGACACCCTGTATATGCATCGATATATAGGTACTTTTATGTATCAATAGACGTTCCTTTTTCCAATTTGGAGTTTATTAAATAATATATTTAATAATAATATATATTTGATTAAATAATATATTTTTAAAAATAATAATAAATAATTTTTTTTTTAATTTAGCATCTATTATATCTCTCATTCATTAAATATATGCGATTATGATATTGTTTTATGTAATAAAAAATTTAACAAAAACTAAATTTTTTAAATATAACAAACCAGGAAATCTGGAGATGCAGTAAATTTTATACCATATTCCTTTTTATGTTTTATAGCGATTACAAGTCTTTGTCTGATGTTCTTCATTATGTTTCAATTTTTGCCAAATTTTCTCGATGTCATTATACCGCTTAACGAATCTCGAGAACATAGTTTCGCATATTCAGTTGAATATTTTGTCGATCAGAAATGATATTTTTATCCTATTTTAATACATGGTCTATTAGCTGCTAGCTTGGGAGGCGTTGCAGTAATCGCTACTGGCTGTATGATTGCAGGATACATATTGCAAGTTTGCGCAATGTTAAAAATAGCAAGGTAAGGATTGCTAACAAAAGTTATAAAATGATTCAATTATTAAGTGCCAATGATTTTATTTATTATATACTTGATTGTATACTTTGATATAAAGTAAATTAACAGTAATTATTTAATATAATGAAACATAAAATAACACATCTATATACAATTCTAATTAATATTAATTAGGAAAATTAGTAAGCCATACACGAAATGATTTAATAATCTGAAAACAATTGCGCACAAAATCACATTATGTTGTCTCATTCATCCAATATTTTAATTATCTCTATTTGTGATTACGTATTATAATAATGTAATAATGAACAAAACTCTATTTGTGTGACTGAATAAACCATCGCACAATCATAAACTGCAATTTGGCTGAAAATTGCTATTATTTTTTGCATATAACGTGCAAAATTAACGTGTTTTTTCAATAAATAAATTATATGGAAATATATACGTCTTTGCGCAGTTATCGCCTTGAACATATGACCGATAAAATATCACCGGCATTTAGTTCCAAAAGAGATCACAGTATTCGCAAAAGGATAATTGATGCTGTTGACATTCATCGAAGAGCGATTGAGTTAGTATTTCAAACGCTAAAGAGATCGAAAAAATCTATCAAACGGATACTATACATATAGTTATGTAATTTTTCACATTTTTTGTTTTCCGATAATAGATTCGCTGAATTTATGATATCTGATTTTATGATTATTTACTTTATTTTAATTGGTGTAGGCGTCTCATCATTAACCATTAACTTGTTTCAAGTGAGTACATGTTTCGACTATTCTATATTTTAATATGCTGTGTGTGATAAAAATATATCTTCAAGAATTTAACATTTGAATAATCTAATTTATATTCGAACTTTTTGCACATTATAATACATATAACATAGGAAAATATGCATTAATCTTTAATGTCTACTTATTCTATTTTTAATTTTCCCAATTATTTTTAATATCTCAAAAATATGCTATCCCAAAATAATACTGAATTAATCATTTTATATGTTTATATGAATCATGTAAGCACGAAATTTTTCTTAAAATATGTATTACAGCTTTTGCATCTTCTGATATTAAACGATATGAACGGAGTATTAGCATGCATGATATTTGTCAGTTCTCATCTTATTTATCTATTCTTAAGTAACTTTGTCGGTCAGTTAATCACAGATCATAATACAAATGTCTTTAATACAACGTAAGTAATCAACACTTTTAATTCAGAATAATAGATGATTACAGAGAACCTAATAAAGCTCGAAATGTCTTATTTATGTTCTTAAACATACACACATGCATTACTTTGTTGTAACTTTATAAGCAAGAGACAGCACTCTGATTAATTATATTAATGCTTAGGTACACCACGCGATGGTACACGGTTTCGTTGCAAGCACAAAAGTTGCTGCTTTTAATAATGCAGAGAAATACGAAGAATTACTATTTAACGATCGGTGGTGTTTTTGCCGCCTCTATATTATTTTGCAGTTAATTAAACCACTCTACTGGAAAATGTACCACACAGTATTTTGATATAATTTTTTTTTATTCGATATGTCTTCAAATCGCTCTAACAATAAGACAGATTTCGCCAAGAATTATTATTACAGAGCAAATTAAATATTTCTCTTGATGTTCTGATTATATTGATATTAAAGTTTGCGAAAATTTATTTAATTAATGTTTCCCAATTATAATGCTGTCTCTTTGTTTTGTGGTTTTTTTAGGTACCTACTAATATTCTTTTCAAAATATTTTATATATATTAGTTCGAACACATTGATTTTTCTTTTCATTTCTATTATAGTTTTCTCGTATGCTGTATATCATCTTTCTTACATATCATACAATACTATTTTTATGCTAAACTCAACGAAGTAAGTTGACTTCTGTAGTCTGTCATTACTTCTCGGAAATATTAATTGTTATTTTATATTTTTCTTACAAACTATGAGTATGCTCTTTAATTATTTTAAAAATCAATTATTAAGCTATTTTTCAATTACCTTTTATTCATTAGCATCTTGGCTTTAAAATTGCATTTCTTGAGTCTCTAATGATGAACAATTTTTACGGTAATCGAAATACTATAATAAAATATAGTAATGCAACGTAGAGTTGTTTTTCAAACTTGTATGATGTATAGTCCTTGCTTACTTATGCACTTACGTTAACGCGCGCGTAGAAAAAATGTTAGAAAAATTTTATTTTCTTGTCTTTCCGGACGAGAGATATTATCAGGGGCTCGATTCTTGAATTCATTCGCAAGAGAAACGTATGCGCAAATTCGGCTCTTACAGAAAAGTTGCAAGTTAATTGGCTAAAAGCCATGCGATAGCCAATCAACTTGCAACTTTTCTGTAAGAGCCGAATTTGCGTATACGTTTCTCTTGCGAGTGAATTCAAGAATCGAGTCCATGGTACTATTATCTCTTCCGATAGATATTAATAAAAATTAAAATGGAAAACTTTTTTTCCTCCCCTTCCACCTCGACCTCTTTCATTCCTTCTTCCCCCCCCCATCCCCTTATATTTCGTAAATGTGTTGGCGGTGGTGGAGGCGTAATAAAAATTGATTCTGGTGGTGGCGGTGGTGGTGGCGATGCTGGTAGTGGTGGTGGTGGTGGCGGTGGCGGCGATGGCGGAAATTGTGGTGGCGGCGGCGGTGGTAGCGGAAGCACCTGCAGCTGCTGCTGTTGTCGTCGCTCACGACGACGTTGGCGGTAACGTAGTCGACGTTCCGTTGGAATATTAGCCTACAAATTTAATTATAATTATATTTTCAATTAGAAAAATTTATTTTCTCTCTCCCTCTCTCACACTCACTTTCTCGTTATATAATAAAATTATCATAAAGAAAACATTACTCCGTAATATATATCTTGCACTGTAATTAATAATTTTTTTTGTAATAAAATCTTTTTTTTTATTTTTGTTATGTATGCGCGCGCGCGCGCGCGCGTGTGTGTGTGTGTGTAATATTTTGATTATAGCAAGATATATATTACACGGAGTAATATGTTTTCTTTATGATAAAATTATATTATTAATTATGATAAAATAAAAGGAATGTATATTATAAATTATTAATTATAGTATATTATAATTTATTTTATCAAAACACTCACAGCTTGCGGTGCTTGTACATAATAAATTATGTATCCTCTGGGCGCGGGCCGCATGTGAACATTATGATGAAGGGGCGGCACAAAGTTTGCTGGCATGTAGCCAGAAACGGGCGGCATCGGTATTGCTGCAAAAAAATGATTTATAACGCGTACAATATATATGTATATGCGTATTCATATACGTATATGTATGTACATTCATAAATATACAAAGGTCAAATAGGTTATTGCAGGTTAGAAAAAATCATTGCTTACAAAAATTACAATTTTTGTCATAAATAAATAAATACTTTATATAAATATGAAATGCAATATTTCAAAAATTATGTGTCTAATATGTACATATATATACATATACATATATAAATACATATATAAATAAAAAGAACAATTATTTACTTACCACGTTGATGGTTCGCCATTATGCAAACATCTACTATCGAGATCGAGTGCAATTAGATCGTTTGCAATACTATATATCGCACGACCTAAATGCGACCTAAGGTTTCATGTAATTGGTGTGTTGATTTTGATGTGTTTATAGCAATTTTATGTTTTATGCTTGAATACAGTTTAGTGTAGTTTTTAGTAGCACAGAGTATAGAGTATTGTTTTGTACAGTCTGTATGCAGTGTTTGATGTCAGTGCAGAGTTCTGTTTTTTATTATAGTATTTATTAGAGTATTGTTAGTATTATTTAGAGCATATTATACATTCATTATGCCTAAATATACTAGTAAAAATAAAACAGTTTCGGCAAAACGTGTGTCTTTCTCACAAAAAATGCGTCTCATGCGACAAGCGCGTGACAAGAATTTTTGTGACAATTCTTTTGGGAATCAAGAAAGAATTGTTGAGGACTCCGGAAGAAGATCTAGATCGGAATCCATCGAAATTCCAGGTACAATAAATCCATTACATGCATGCGAGAATAAGAGAAATGTAGATGATGACACGTCGACATCGCAATCATTATCTATGGATACATTTTCTCTATTATCTGAAAAAAATATAAATATTTTCGATGATGATGCTTCTGTGGGATCACTATCAGATGTTCGTGAATTTTGTGAAAATTTGACTAGTTTGTCGATAAACAAGCCGTACGCATACACAGATGAGGCAAATGTTATGACAGATAATGATGCGTTGTCACCGCAGTCGTTTACATTTCTTGACAATTCTGCAAATTCATGCATGGAATCGGAAAGTATGCAAAACAATATCAAAGATATCAAAGACACTGAAAACATTGAAAATGTCGAAAACGTCGAAAATGTTGAAGACATCGAAAATGTCGAATATCGACGCATATCGTTTATATTCTGAAGAGATTAATGGGCGACGTATCGTTGATTTTGGGCATGTTTTTGCTGAATTGCAGAAAATATCCACTCATTGGCTCGGCGAATGTCGTTTCGCTGATCTTGTATTACGCGAAAAGAAGTCTGACGGTCTGAAAAGCAATTTTTTTGTCATATGTCGAATGTGTAACAGGTCATTCGACTTTTGTAGTGAACCGACAGATGATAGAATATTGGATGTCAATAGTGGTATCGTATCCGGTACTATATTGACAGGGACTGGTCATAAGCAGCTTGAAGAACTTCTTGCTGCTGTAGATATTCCATGCATGGATAATAAAAAATATATAAGACATCATAATGAAATGTCGGAAGCCTTCGCCGCCGCCGCGGAAAAAGAAATGCGCGTGGCTGGCGAAGAGGAAAAACGTTTGGCAATCGAAAGAGGAGATGTCATAGACGGCATTCCGCATATACCCGTGATAACAGACGGCTCGTGGATGAAGAGATCCTACCGTACTGGTAGTTACGATTCTCCATCCGGAGCAGCTATTATTACGGGATATCATTCTAAAAAAGTGTTATTTGTTGGTGTCCGTAATAAATATTGTATTGTCTGCGCGAGAGCAGCTAAAATTAATGTAGTAGCAAAAGAGCATACATGTTTTAAAAATTGGGGAAGTAATCAGAGCTCCACCAGTATGGAAAGTGATATAATCCTCGAAGGCTTCCGACTTAGTTTAGAAATGCATGGCCTTATTTATAGTCAATATATCGGTGACGGTGATAGTAATGTATTAAAAAAATTGAGAGATTTTCCACCGTATCCTAATATTGTTGTGGAGAAGATTGAATGCACGAATCATCTTCTCCGCAATCTTTGTAATAAAATACGTGAAGCGAGTAGTACCGGTGGTAGAAATATTTCAAAATTGAAGAAAGCCGTTGATAGCAGCGTTATGAAAATTCGAAACGCTGTTGTAAAGGCTGTCGACTTTCGTCGCAATCGTAAAGTTAGTTGGCAAACAAAAATTTCAGAATTAATTAAAGATTTAAATAATATACCTAGCCATGTATTTGGTGAACATAAAGATTGTGCTTCGCTTCAATATTTCTGTAATGGACAACAGAAAGAAGGCGAGCAAAATCTTGTGTTCCAATTACAACGTGCAGGATTATTAGAAAAAGTAGAAAATGCTATGAAACGCATAATAGAAAATGGCGATAGCTTACTATATAAATTTACTAGTAATTCTGTTGAAAGTTGTAATGCAATTATAAGTAAATTTATTGGTGGCAAGCGCGTTCATTATGCCATGAAAGGCTCTTATCAAACACGCGTTAAAGCAGCCGTATTGCAATATAATACTTCGTAACCCTTGAGTTCTGTTTGTCGTGCGATGGATAAAAAACCACCGAAACGAACAGAAATCATTGAAAATAGAAATATAAAAAAAAATGCCAACCAACTTCAACGAACACGTGCGGCGAAAGAATTAGGTCTCTCTGTTCGTACATCTAAATTTTCCGCTAAAATAACGACTGATAAAAATTATGGATCAAATGTAGAACGGCCAGATATCGAAGGTAATATGTACGAACAGCTGAGACTTAATCATTATGAAATGTTATTAGAGCAACAACGTAATTATGCTGTATTGGAGTGTGCTACACGGGGTCAGTATGAAAACCCGGAGTGGCACAACGTACGGCGAAATCTTCTCACTGCTTCAAACTTTGGAAAAGTTTGTAGCAGAAGAGAAACAAAATCGTGCCAAAATCTTGTGAAAGCAATTCTTTATCTTCCTCGATTGACGGGCGCGGCTGTTGAGTGGGGTAAAGAAAAAGAGATGATGGCACGAGAGCAATTGCAGGTGGAATTAGGGATAGAAATTAATAATTGTGGTATATTTATAGATGAAACTATCCCATATCTTGCCGCGACGCCTGACGGCATTGTCAGAGACGATACTATCGTTGAGATTAAATGTCCTTATGCGGCGCGACATGTGTCTCCTATCACTGCAATGCTCAATAAGATTTCACATATTTATAGAATATTTGATAAAACGGATGACACTCGAATGAATCAAAGACACGCGTACTACTTCCAAGTGCAGGGACAATATAACGCAACGAAAGTATTGCATTTTTGCTGTGTGGACACCCTTTGGATTGAAGTACACGATTGTCGAGCGTGATGACAGATTTTGGGAAACAAAAATGTCAGCACTGCTTAAACGATTCTACGAGGACTGCTTGGTTGCTGAAATAATAGATAGTAGAGTAGCAAGAAATATGCCTATTCGGGAACCGCAATATGTCATCGAAGCACAAGCGGCTCGGAAAAATGACATAAAAGTGGAAAGTGTTATCGAAAGCACTACTACCACTGTTGCTATTCCAGAAATAGAGCAAGATGACGATTGCATTATAACTGATTACTCGAATGAAAAACGAGATGTAACTGAGGATGACATAAAAAGACTAAGAAAAATGTTAGATGATGTGATACCTTCTCTTTTATTAGTAAAGAATAATGTTTTGCCCATAGATAGTAAATTAAATGATGAATCGTTAGATTTATTTTTACGCATTGTAAGAGAGACTTCTTGCTTTGAAACACAAAGTGTGTTATATTTAGAATACCCGCACATAAGTGAAGCTAGTCGTAGCAATAAAACCTTACAAATTATTGGCGGAAATTGCACAGATCATTGGCGATGCATTTATTTTGATGGCACCAAACTTCACGTGTACGACAGCTTACCTGATACTACGTACGATAAATTGCATGCTAAAGAAAAAGAATATATTCGCCTTCGTTATCCCAAGATAAACGAATATGATATAATTTTCGAAGAAGTGCAAACACAACCAGATTGCACCTCTTGTGGAATTTATGCTGCGGCTTTCGCTACAACTGTAGCCTTGAAAGGAAATCCTTGTAATGAAAAATATTCCAGTGACGTAAAATGCATGACACGTCATTTAATTAAAATTCTAGAAAGCAACAAATTATTGCCTTTTCCGAATTAATATTTTTCATTATTTAACCCATCTTTGTAAGCTTTTATTGCTGCCATTATGCAAAAATAAACAATGATAAAATAAGATGGTAGAAGTTATCTGCAATCGTCATTGTATAGAACATATAGTAACATAAAAATCTCGGAGAGACGATAAAAGAATATTGGTTGCATTCTCACGGGAATGGGCGTTGGAGGGGCCCATTCTATATTTTATATATGTAATATTAAATTTATTTATGACAATTAAATTTTATGTTATACTTTTGTTTTGAAAATAGTGCATTGCAAATTAGATCGCAATTTGAACTGAGGTGATTGCGTCGCAAAGTGTTAATATCAGATAGGTTTTATTTTGCAATGTACTATTTTCAAAAATATTTAGTAATAGGTAGATGAAAATTAAACAAATTACAAGCTACAAGTATAGAAACACATAATAAACAAAGTTGCATGTAAAATAACAAGAAATATTTTATACAGTATACTTCCCATAATATGGTTGAGGTCACTTTGCGACGCAATCATTTAACTTAGTTTAAATTGCGATCCACTCGAATTATTTATTCGTGTTGTTTATTAAATATGTACAGAAACAATAGCAATTACATAAATTTAAATTTTTATTAACTTTAAATTATAGAAAAGATATTAGATATTTAAATGTATGTTTATATGTACATTGCTTGCTATTGTTTACTGTACATTGTATACATATTATTATATATCTTTATCCCATGAGATGAGTAATCGTACTGCATTTAAAACTTTAAAATAGAAAAGATCTCAAAAATAATACAATCAAATATATAATTAATAGAAGTTTGATTGCATTGGAAAAAATTGCATATATCATACTTTTACATTTCTTATTATTTATATTATATTTTTATATTTATATTACATATTTTTTTCAATATTTTGTACTAAATATTTATATATAACGATTTTCGGGATAAGAATATGCAACAATATGTTGTAGCGCTTCTATTGTTGTGTTTCCGATAAGCGCAAAAAGTTATGATTTTATTATAAGTAATTGATATTTTAATATTATATAATTGACATTGTTTTCCTTGCAGATTTTATAATGAATAATTTATTTTATTATAATTATATTGATATTAATCTATGTATGCAGCATAGAGTTGCTTGTTGTTGCAGATAGATTTGGAGAAGGGCGGATCACTTTCAATGAAGAGGCGTGAATACCATTGAATCAACGCCATTATATTGCAGCAGGTAACGTATGCACAGTGGGGGTTTTAGTGAGTAAGAATCTCACACTACCCCGGAAAACCGGGGTGCCTTTTGAAGGTTTCCCCCACGTAAAAAAAAAAAAAAAAAAAACAACGCTACTGCCATGTTAAAAGCTCTAGCTTCAATCAATTAATAATCCAATATAATAATCAACAATTATTTTTATATTATAGTATATAGTATATTTGAATATATAAAAATATTAAAAAATATTTTTTTTTATTGAGAAAAAGAATATTTTAAATATTAAAAAAATATTTTAAATATTCTTTTTAAAATAATCTTAAACAAATTTTTAAAAATATTTTTATATATTTAAATACTTATTATTATATAAAAATAATTGTTGATTATATATATTCATTGGAGTATTTTATTGATTGAAGCTTGAGCTTTATGGCACAAACTGAACATCTTGTACATTGTCTGCATATAATATTTAACTTATTTATAAAATATATAATATATAAGTTTATATATATACACACAAACACAGATATGACAAGCGTTCTTGATTTTTTTTTCGATTATTGATGTTATATTGTATAATCTCTCTCTTATCTCTTTCTCTCTGCTACATAAATACTATTATAACGTGTAAGAATTTACGAGTAACGTATGATGGCTCAATGCAAGAATATTCAATCTCGTAGAAAGCTTGAGTTCAAATATATCAATATCAATTTTTTTTATAATATATTGGAATATAGAAAAATCATAGAAATATATTTTTTAAGGCGATAAACTTAAAAATTTTTATATTGAAAATATTTTAATCATTTTACAACTACACACACTATATATATTAAATGCAAAATAATTCCGTAAATAAATTAATCAAGTAATAAATCAATTGCAGCTACACACACACACATACACACACACACACACACACACACACACACACACACACACACACAAATAGCTGGTATGTTGATTTTTATTATTAATTTTTTAAATTTATTTTCTGTATATAGTGTGTGTAGTAAAATTCTGTATATAGTGTGTGTAGTAAAATAATTAAAATATTTTCAAAAAATGTTTAAATTAATCGCCGAAATATATTTTTTTTATAATTTTTCTATATTGCAATATATTATAGAAAAATTGATATTGATTTGAACTCTAGTTTACTGGGTGATACACTGTACATCCTTACATTGAGCCATCATACATTACTCGACATAAGTTTTTTCACGTTATAAGTATTTATGGAGCAAATTATACAATAACATCAATAATCGAAAAGAAATGAAGAATAATCAACATATTCGTCAATCTATGATTGCTACAAGCTAATGATAATTTATATTCGTTCTCTTATTCTTGTCTCTCTATTGCGCTGACTATACATAAAGTATCGATAAAAAAGTATAAGCAATAAATTGTCAAGTCTAAAGTACCCGTGTCTAACATATATTCTATACTAATTCACTCTCAATTATGCTACTGTTATTATTTATCATTAGACAATTATAAAACATACATATAATTTTTAGTGATATATATATACAATATATATATATATATATATATATATATATATTTATATATAATATACGCACATATGTGCATAAGCATATATAAAATTTACAAAACGTGGGTGCTTATTAGCCTTGCTACGTTACTGCCTTCTGCTACGGAAGGCCAGAAAGCATTTTCAGGCCGTATCTCGCGTGTAGCATGAGCACGTGATTAGCACGGTAGAGGAACAAGGACGTGATTATCGATCCTTGTCTCTCTACCGTGCGTCCGCGTGAGCAATGCAATGGTGTGTGTACGTGTACATACAGAGAGAACATGAGAGCGGCCACCGCGATTCAGCGGACGCGTGTACTAATGCGCCCCCTGAGAAAGTGTATATAAACTACGTCGTTACACTCGATAAAAAGCGTGGTAAATGGTTCGAATCCGTGATATGGTTCATATCCGAACTACTCGGATAAGAACCGAGTTGAGAACTAAACAGATGAGTCAGACAAGGACCAACAATCCATCGCTCTGGCTTTGTCTCACCAACGATGAGCGTCTCGTGGACTCGTGCGGCGGCAGGCACGAGATTTCGCCTTTCGCGCGTAGCGTTCCACGTAATTCGACAAGGACAAAATTTTATGACGTTAAACTTTGGGCAATATATAAAAAATTAAATATATTAAATATAAGGTGTAAAATCAGATTATAAGTTAAATAAAAATTATATCCAGTTTCCTGAGTACATTAAAAAAATTGTTTTCTGAAAGTGCATATTAAAAAAAATTGTTGAATTAATTTTGTTTTACATGAATAAATATTCTAATTTGCATAAATAATAAAAAAAAAGTGCGAGTGACGGGAATCGAACCCGACTCACAATCAGTAACGTGATAACCACGGACTTAAGTGTACGTACTACGAGTTGGATTCAATTCCCGTCACTCGCACTTTTTTTTTTATTATTTATGCAAATTAGAATATTTATTCGTCAAAACAAAATTAATTCAACAATTTTTTTAATTTGCACTATCAATAAAGCGTTTTATTATTTGTTTTATTTTATATTAAATATAACGTGTAAAATCAGGTTATAAGTTGAATAAAAATTATATCCAGTTTCCTGAGTAAATTAAAAAAATAGTTTTTTGAAAGCGCAAATTAAAAAAATTGTTGAATTAAATTTATTTTACATGAATAAATATTCTAATTTGCATAAATAATAAAAAAAAAAGAGTGCGAGTAACGGGAATCGAACCCGACTCACAATCAGTAACGTGATAACCACGGACTTAAGTGTACGTACTACGAGTCGGGTTCAATTCTCGTCACTCGCACTTTTTTTTTTATTATTTATGGTACATTATTATTACTCATTATTATTACATTATTATTACTCGGAGACCACATATTCACAGGTTTCCTCGTCACGCATGAATTCCACCTTAAATTTTAATGCTCCTCCTGCAACTTCGATTGTCTCTTCCTTTTCCTTGAGTCACCTCCCTCCCTCCACTCCTTCCCCCCTGTCTTTTGAAACACATCTTGATCCTCTTTCCTTTTCCAATTCTGCCTCACCTATTTCTGACATAAAAAGTAAGTGGTTCGTGAATCTAACATCTTCTGTCATCCCTCACGAGGTACAGTGCCTCCTTCAATTAGGTGAGAATTTCTGTCTGCCTGTCTCCAACAAAGATAAAAAAACCGTGGTCCAATTCATAAAAAGTGTCGAACACAACATAGACAAACTTAACACGGAATACCGCTTAGCTGTCAGAAATAGATCATTCCAAATCATTAACAATTTTTCCTCTCTGCATATTCACACATCCTTACAAGACAAATTCCTAATTAAAGCCTCCTTGTTGACAAAGAATTTCATGCGTGATAATCCGAGTATTATTTTTACTCGCGCGGATAAAGGTAATGTCACCGTCGCTTTAAATAAAGATATGTATCTTAAAAAAATGACAGATTTACTCAGTGGATACATACACGGTGGTAAAGAAAGATCCGACTAGAACTCTAATTAACAATCTCCGTTAGCTACTCATGTTGTGGAAGCGCAGAGATTATATCTCAGAAAAATCTTACAAGCTAATGAATTGCTCGGATAGTACATTACCGCGTGCTTACGGATTGCCAAAAATTCACAAGCCGGATTGTCCTCTTAGGCTAATCGTCTCTTCAAAAAACAGTCCATTATATTTCTTGGCTAAATTTTTGCACGATATTGTACATGCCTCGCTACCTGCAGCCGACAGCCACGTTGCTGACAGTTTTGAATTAGTAGAGAAACTTAAAGACGTATACATTGATAATCAACATAAATTAATTTCTCTTGATGTTGTCTCGCTATTCACCAACATCCCATTAGATTTAGCAATGGACAGTGTCGCTAGTAGGTGGCCGGACATAGAAAGGAAATGCGTCATACCAAGAGACAATTTTCTATCGGCTGTGAAGTTTGTGCTTGATTCTACGTACTTCTCCTTCAATGGCGTATATAGACAAACATTTGGCACCCCCATGGGCTCACCGCTGTCACCGATTATTGCTGATCTAACGTTACAGGACCTAGAAAGCAAAGCGCTTGCGAACTTGTCGGTTGCACTTCCTTTCTATGTTCGATATGTCGATGATGTCGCGTTGGCGGCCCCCTCCTCCATGCTCAAAGACATATTAAAGACCTTCAATTCCTTCCATCCGAGACTCCAGTTCACAATGGAGGAGGGCGTCGATAATCGACTTGGACGTCACTGTTATTGTTAACGATGGAAAGTTGGAATTCGATTGGTTCCATAAACCGACGTTCTCCGGGAGATATCTAAGTTTCGAATCACGACACGCTCTTTGCCAAAAAAGAGGCACAATTTTTTGTCTCACAGATAGAGTTTTCCTCCTGTCACATCCCAGGTTCCATAGAAAGAATTTCGAACTCGTTATAAATATTTTGCTCGATAACGGGTATCCATTGCAGTATATCTTTGATACAATTAACGAAAGATTGAAATTTCTGTTCGCGAAATTTAAGGAGAAAAATAATTCTTCTCTAAGTAAGAATGACACAAGCAAAAAAGAACAGCTTCCAACCACTTTCTTTAACATTCCGTATGTCCCTGGCATTTCCGAGCAATTTAGTCGTGCAATTCGAGATTTGGATACAAAAATATCATATACCGGTATCAACAAGCTTAACAAGTTTATTAAAGTGCATAAAGATAGCTTGCCGAAAGACCTTCACACGAACGTTGTATACAAGATCTCCTGCAATAACTGTGACGCTTCTTATGTCGGTCAAACGCGCCGTTTCCTAAAAACGAGAATAAACGAACACCGCAACCACATCAATAGAAACACGACGCAGCGCTCGGTCATAACAGACCATAGACTTCTAAACCATGAGTTTGATTGGAACAGCGTGGAGATCCTGGATGAGGAGCCGATTCTAGGGAAAAGACTCGTGTCCGAAATGATTCACATTAAATTACAAAAAAATAGCATCAATTTACAAAATGACACGGAGTGTTTAGACCATATATATTTCCCGATGATAGAAAATATGTATAATATCTAAAGCCAAGCGTGCGCTCATTTATCATCTGTTTTCGGTTGACCTCATTTCTGTGTTTATATTATTGTCTCGATCTCATCTTTCCATTTAAAGACCAGTCGCGATGTATCGTTTAACAAGTGCGATTATATGTTACGTTCCCGTAGGCCTCTGTGTTTTCTAGCATCGGTAAGTTGCCTCTTTCTTTCGTGTTTCTTTGTTAGCTCGATCAACTTTTCTTTAATCAACACAGGTTTGCAATAATATGCATTCACAAACGTTCTCTTTCCCGTTGGTACCGATGGTAACGATGAGAGGTGACGCTGTTGCGATTATACATTGGCTGCGGGGCTCTTCGCCGTTTTTTGCCGCACGATTCTTATGAATCATTCTTTCTTTCTTTTATGTACGTATTGTTTCTATCTTTAATTTTAATTATTCTTTATCTCATGTTGGTCCTCCTTTTTATTATAATTATACTAAATTTCTGTTTACCATCGCCTCACCGTTTTTTGTTAAATAATTTTTGCCATTTTTTCAATTTTGTATTTTTTACCTTTTATTTTTATTTTATGTTTGTACAGCTTACTGAGGATGGCCCGAATCAGGGACCGAAACGTTTGAATAAATTAACTTTGTAACTCTAAGTTCGTTTCTTTTTTTTGTCGCGCTTCTATCCGCGCTCGGCTCTTATTAGCCCGTTTATCTATTAATTTTGAATAGTCAGAGCCTTGATATTATATGTTTATTAATTTTTTTAATGTACTCAGGAAACTGGATATAATTTTTATTTAACTTATAATCTGATTTTACATCTTATATTTAATATATATTTAATTTTTTATATATTGCCCAAAATTTAACGTCATAAAATTTTGTCCTTCTCGAATTACGTGGAACGCTACGCGCGAAAGGCGAAATCTCGTGCCTGCCGCCGCACGAGTCCACGAGACGCTCATCGTTGGTGAGACAAAGCCAGAGCGATGGATTGTTGGTCCTTGTCTGACTCATCTGTTTAGTTCTCAACTCGGTTCTTATCCGGTAGAGTTCGGATATGAACCATATCACGGATTCGAACCATTTACCACGCTTTTTACCGAGTGTAACGACGTAGTTTATATACACTTTCTCAGGGGGCGCATTAGTACACGCGTCCGCTGAATCGCGGTGGCCGCTCTCATGTTTCTCTCTGGTACATACATACACCACTACATAGAACCTGGGAGTTCGTTTCTCAGCGTTGGCAACACTGAAATCGGAGTTTCGCGTTGTCACCGCGTGAGGTCTCCAACATCAATTCGGAGTTTGCCTGGGTCGCCTGCCGACCCTTAAGCGTTATTCACATCAGAGAGAAACATGAGAGCGGTGTCACGTCCGGGTGACTTTTCTTGTATATATATTGGACTCTCTATTTGATTTATAGGGCAACCTGCATGCACCGGTTATACCCTAGGGACGCCGAGAGCTTGAACGGACTTTTACGGATCTAGGGATATGTAAGGAAAGGTGATGACTAATTTATTAGATACACACAGAGAGAAACATGAGAGCGGCCACCGCGGTTCAGGGGACGCGTGTACTGATGCGCCCCCTGAGAAAGTGGACATAAACTACCACGTTACGATCGGTAAAAAACGTAGTATAAGGTTCGAATCCGTGATATGGTTCATGTCCGAACTACTCAGATAAGAACCGAGTTGAGAACCAAACAGATGAGTCAGACAAGGACCAACAATCCGTCGCTCTGGCTTTGTCTCACCGACGATGAGCATCTCGTGGACACGTGGACTCGTGCGGCGGCAGGCACGAGGTTTCGCCTTTTACGCGTAGCGTTCGCGTAATTCGGAAAATTTCATGACGTTAATAAATAAATAAATTAATTAATTAACTAATTAACCTGACCTAACATGTATATTTATTGAGTCTGTTTTTAATAAAATGTATTATTATATATATCTTGTCCAAGTCATTCCTTAAATATTTTAAGATTAGTGATTTTATTACTAATTTTATTAATAATTAGAGTTAATTTTTGTCCTTTAGTTAGATTTGTTTTTATGAATAATATTTACTTATATTACTAATATTTATTTTTTAAATTATTCTATTTTTAATTATTTTATTAATTATTTATTAATTATTTTTATAACAATTGGAGGATATACTGTAATTTTTATAGGATAATCAGCTAATTTAGTTTATTCAATAATAGGATCAATACGATCAGTTTCACAGATATTATCTAATATCCAGTTTCACAGATATTATCTTAGATTTATTTTAATTATTTTAATTTTAATATACACTTATACATACAAATTACATATAAAAATACTTTTCTATTAATATATATTAATATATATATATATATATATATTAAATTTATTTAAAGAACTAGAATTTAAAAAACAATATAAATTTTAAAGCAACGCGTTTAAAGTTCTTGATAAGCTATAGATATGAGCGTTGTGTTTATATTTAGGTGAAACAAAAGAAAAGCGCAACAGCGCTACTTGGCAATCTTGGCATTTCGACGATTCAGTCAGCGCGACGATCTTTACGAGTAACGTTCGGTTTTGCGGTGCTTCATCGTGATCTGTAAGATATCGTGATCTATATATTTCGCAACACGTGTAATCTGATACGATTAGTTTTAAATATCGTGTGTGCGTGTACGTGTGTATTCATTTCTATCGTATCGATTTATTTCTCTTTTTTCCTTTCACGTGTTGTATTTCTTTTTTATTTGTTATTTTTAAGTTCTGTATTTTTCATTTTTTTATATTTCTGTAATTTCTTTTTGCATCGTATATTACAATATACAAATATGTCGAGTCAATGTCCCGTAGATTATAATAGGTGTATGTATAAAGACTGCAAGAATGAAAAATCGCATGGGAAACGGCTATTTAGATTCCCAATGCAAAAAGACGCAAAATGCAATATATGGATACACAATACAGGTAGGTCTCTGTGCAATAATTATGTGTTATGTTTTAATTATATCTTAATTATATGGCTCATTAACGCACATCGAAAGACGTATGGCTCACGAACATGCATTCGCAAAAGACGGTGAAAATTACTTTAACTCTTTTAAGTAATTAATATTAAATGTAATAAACGTAAACATAATATTTGGAGAAGATAGCTATTCTATTCATTTTTTCATTCAGATTTGTGCTTTGTAAATGAGTGCGAATTCCCTGGAAATATTAGTCTCAAAATATTTCATAAAAGTTTTTATAATTTCTGTAAAAATTTTTACAAAACTTTCTCAGGAGAAATCCGATTTATCAGCTTTTATTTTTTTCTGATTTGTTTTTTAATGCATTTCATTTAGCGATACAAGAATGCAAGCGTCATTCTATCTTTATTTTCCATTATATAGATATCAAACAAAGATAGAATGATGTGTTAACGAAAGTCAGCACATATATCCCTTACGGAAAGAAACTATAGCCAGAAAATATTACAGTTGTGTAGTTATTACAAGATCCCCTGTAGTTATTACAGAAAGAATTACAATGATCTGTAATTACTACACGCTGTAGTTATTATAGTGCGTGAAATATCTGTAATACGGAATACATGTCTAGCCCATGAAGTGTGTAATCTATTACACGTGTAATCCACTACATGTGTAATACACTACACGTGTGATAAGTAACTTGTGTGATAGACTACACGTGTAATCCACTATATGTGAAATATACTACAAGTAATCTACAAAATGTGTAATACACTACTACACGCGTGTAATTTATTAAACGTATAATGACACAATTAATGAAATTTGAAATAGTGAGTCTTATCATATATATATATATATATATATATATATATATATATATATATATATATATGATAAGACTCACTATTATACTTTTACTTCAATGCAGCTGTATATAAATTATTTCTATAAATAATGTTTGAAATTTATTAAATTTAATGTATCACTTTTTATTAACCACATTTCATTATTTTTTAATTTCTAAGTAAATAAATATAAAAAGTATAAAATATATCTGTGTACTACAGAATGTTTGCCATTTTGATAAGAAACAGTAAAATATTTAATAAAAATTAAATAATATTTAATAAATAATAAAATTTAATAAAAATTAAATAATATATGCATAGTATTATTATTATATCAGTTATATATATTTTTATATTTTTTTATAAAATAATAATAATAATATATTGGTCAATATAAATACGTAAGAATCTGATATATCTGCTAATATATATTATTTTATATTTATTACAAAATACATTAATTTACATTACATAATACTATATATTAGAAACACTAACTTAATAATAATATAATATTGTACATATACATATGCTTCTCTACGCGCGTGTATACGCATTATGTTACACGTACATTTTGCTTGCTTTGTGCCTCTAGAAATCAATCGGTTTCAATTGTATTAACGACAGGTATGATAAATTGCTTATGTTCATTGGAATATGATATAACAACGCATTTACTTTTAATCATATCCAATAGGCAACCTGTAATGTTATCAGTTTTTTTAGTAATAAAACTAAAATTTATGGAAGATACCCGATTATTTTTGCATACTTCTTCCGGTAAAATATTATATTTTTTGCATAATAATACATTAGTTTCAGTTCCATCATTTGCTTTTGTCACGGTACATAAATATAATATATCCAATATCAATCTATTCTTTGTTAATATTGTATTATTATATCTTTTTAATAATCTAGGATAATTTAAAGTATGGTAAAGAATATTTCTAAAAATAAATCGGTCAAAAGTAAAAGCCGTGCTTTCGACAGATTCCCCTATTAATTCTTCTACAATAATTTTTTGTATAGCAGTTAACACTATTTCTTTTTTTATTCCAAATGCTTTTAAAGAATTGTCGTATTCTGTACATCTTTTAATATGACACACTTTCATTAAGTAATCAAAAATAGCTTTTCCTTTCGAGCTACAATTTTCGCCAGTAAAAATCGACTTGTTGTTGTTAATAAACCTTAATCTAGAATAAAACTTAGATATTTGTTGCGTTATGCATTGTGTACCATTGAATAAAGTTTTTAATGTTCGATTGAAGCCTTCAAAATGAAAGGTTGACCAAGCCCAAAGAGCACCGTAATTTTTCACTGATGCAGGTATATGCAATAACAAATGAATATTGTAATTCATGAAATCATCTCCATACAATTCTTCTATTTGCAATACAAATGTTCGTAATGCTTGTTCAGCAGCGATAAATTTGTCTTCAGAAATATGTGTTTGTAGAAAAATATACATACTAAATACAAAAAGTAGCCAATGTTTAATAAATTTCTGTGGCATTAATCCACTTAAACAAGGCAACGAATAGTACAGTAAGATATTTTTCCACTCTGATGCCTTAAACAATTTTCTTAGAACTATCGATCGTGGTATTCGTGTTATTTCTGATGGAGGTAGTATATTTGTCAATTTATTATCAAAAACTTGTTGGTATTTCCCTAAATACCACTCTTTATCATGATTGGAGGAATCGAACCACGCCATAACAAACTGTTTAACCACGCCTTCCGCAACACTGTGCATATAATCTGGCGGGAAAGACTTAATTATATCAAAGAGCGGTATAAGTTGTGTTACCGAAGGACCCTTAACTCCTTTTACTGAATAATTTTTTGAAATACTTTTTTTAACATGTTTGCTGTGTTCACGTTTATGACGTAAAGCATAAACATCTCCACAATAAACACGTTTGAAACCCCCGCTTCTTGTCTTGACTACCTTTCCTTTATTATAGCAATACGAACATCCGTATTCGCCGTTAAATTGTTTCATGTTTTGTATCATCGATCTTGCTACTGAATCAACAGGAGTTACAAGTGTATGAACTTTAATACATATTGCTTCCTTATGCA
Organism: Prenolepis imparis; assembly: GCF_030444845.1. NCBI lineage: Eukaryota > Metazoa > Arthropoda > Insecta > Hymenoptera > Formicidae > Prenolepis > Prenolepis imparis. Next base: position 28,214 of record NW_028141392.1, on the reverse strand, counting down.
TGAATGTTGTTGTGATAAAATCATTATTATGTAAATCAATAAGTTCATCAACGAATGGCCGGAGAAAAGTATTCATATTTGCTTTCGTAGATTCAAACCATATGCCAGCTAAGAGAATGTGTTGCCTTCGCAAACGATAAGGCAATTCGTTAATCGTAACTAAAATCGGCCAAATGGATGACATAGAAGACTTAAATAATTGTACCCCATCTGAATTCCACTGGAGGGTAATGTCATTATCTCCAATGATATTTTTACTTCTTAAATTACGGTAAATGTTTCCATTAATGATATCACTTTCCATTTCTTTAGTTTTTCGGAATTGTGCAAAATCTTTGAACTTTACTAATTCTATTAATTGCTCTTTGAGTGGAATATGCATAAAATACTTGTTTCTTTTATCGAGATACTTTTCTTTGTAAATTGTTGTACAAACTTCACATTTTATTCGATTATCGGTACGTAAATTCAATATCATATAACATTCCGGACAATAATAATATTTACACGCTTTATTTTCTGGTAATGACTTTAATAATAAATATTTGGAGCCATGATGTTTACGAGGAAGATGACAATCAATTACTTGAATAAGAGATTCCAACGCAGCATCGGTCAGTTGATGACGAAGAGCCAAACTCACAAGCAACATTTTGCTTTCTTCTTTTGAAAGATTGCATCCTTCGTACAGTATTTGGCGAAACTGTAACATGAAAAAATTTTACATTACTTATTACTACAATAAAAATACCAAAGTTAATCTTAATAAAGAACGCTATTTTCTCTTTGAAATAAGTTTTTAGATTTCTTCCTATAAAAAATGTTTGACCGCGATAAAACTTGAAACATTTTAATTTTGGGATGAGATAATATGTTCGGAAACTTTTTAACGGCATTGTATAAAACACAACTATACATAATCAAGACTTTATTTGTGCACAAATATTAGCAAATTCCTGGTAACTATATCCAATAGAAAACTATTCAAAACGATTCACTAACCATATAGAAAACGGTATAAGTTTATAGTTTTCTGTACCTCTCTCTCTCTCTCTCTCTCTCTCTCTCTCTCTCTCTCTCTATAGTTTTCTGTATAGTTAATAAATTATTTTTAATAGTTTTCTATCGAACTAGTTATCAGTGATATTTTGTAAGGCGGTACATGTATATTACCTGCTCCATGTGTGGATCTTGATTATGATCATCGTCATTATCAATAACATTATTGTCATCTTCATCAGCAGTTGGAATTTCTTCATTTTCGTTCATATCAGAGGCCAAATCAATTTCATACTCTGATGATGAGTTATCTGTACATGATGAACTATCATCTCCTTCATGACTTAAGCATGATGAAATGTCATTTAATTCTTCATCGCTGCTTTGGAGGCCCTCAGAATCAGAATCTTTCTCAGATGAAAGTATATTAGATTTAATTGCGACTTCATTTACTATTTCATTGTTACTTCCAGCTACATTGATCTCCCGTATTCGGCTCAACTTAGAACGTTTTGTATTCTTACGAACAAGGATTTTCTTGAATCTATCTCAAACACAAAAAATTGAATTAGTTGTACAGAAAATACATAAACCTTGGCAGCAATTTTAACTAAAAGTATCCATAAAGATTCAACAAAATTTCAGCAAAAATCTTTGCTTGTATAAAGACATATTTGTATATATTAAGAAATGTAAATTAATTTACTTATAATATTAACTAAATTAATTTATGGATATATGACTTAAAAATACTTACATGATCATGTTTTTTTTTTTCGAGAAAGTGCCGTTGATGCTCTGACACGGAGGCGGTCCCGCACGCACACAGACCCATTCAAACACACATACATATGTATAACATGCATGATCTGCAGCGACACATCGCTCTCTCTCGTCTCCTTCCTTTCTTCTCCGCATGCTAGCTGATCTGTCTTTGTATGAAGCCGCCGATCGGTGGTTTCGAAAATTTTTATACAAGACCGCGGTATGCGCCTCCAGTTGCGCATTACCGATCAACGCGATTAACGCTACGAGTACAGTATCTAGAGGCATAGTGCGAGTCACCATAAAATCCACACGCGATGGTTTTTCCAAGGAACTAACCTGTCTGACCATACCGAATATTACAGATTTAATACCATCCGAAGTGTTTCCGCGAGATATAATTAAATTACCTGCAAATATTCAATTAGCGGATCCGCAATTTCATTTACCACGTTCGGTCGACATATTAATCGGTTCCGGGCCCACATTATCATTGTTTTCCATCGGTCAAATTAACTTATCACACGAAGATCATGATCTGTATCTGCAGAAGACGCGCTTAGGCTGGGTGGTCGCCGGCAACATTTCATCGCAATCGCGAACTAATCTTGCATCATGTTATTTAACAAATTTAGAAAATCAGCTGGCTAAATTCTGGACAATCGAAGAAGTCGCGACGATTAACACCAGATCAAAGGAGGAAACCGAATGCGAAACACACTTCGCCGAAAACGTTAGGCGAGATAACGACGGACGATATACGTTTACCATTTCGCGACTCAAATAAACATCTCGGTGAGTCGCGAACGATGGCACTTAAGCGTCTGTTATCGTTAGAACATAAACTTGACAGAGACACAACGTTAAGGGTAGAATATACACGTATACTAGACGAGTATAAAAAATTAGGACATATGTCGTTAATAAAAAATCCCGGTGACGACGGATTTTATATGCTCCATCACGCGGTGATTAAAGAATCGAGTAATACTACAAAAACCCGATTAGTATTCGACGCGTCAGCTAGATCGAGTAACGGCATGTCGCTCAATGATATTTTAATGACCGGGCCCACAATCCAGGACAAATTACTTTCACACCTAATTCGATTCCGGTCGTACAATTATATCATTTCGGCAGACATTGAAAAAATGTATCGCCAAATATTATTACATGAAGACGATCGGCGATATCAACGAATCTTATGGCGAGAGAACGGTGAAGTAAAAACGTATCAATTGAACACTCTTACGTTTGGCGTTTCTTCTTCACCGTTTTTAGCAATTCGCGTCATACAGAAGCTCGCTGACGATGAAAGACAAGCGTACCCGAGAGCAGCCGAGATTCTTAAAAATCATTTGTATGTAGACGATCTTTTATCCGGCGCCGATACTATCGAAGAAGCTCGAACGATCAGAGACGAGATTATCGCATTATTAGTACGAGGCGGTTTTATCATTAAACAAAATGGGCAATCTCCCACCAGTTCGCGTACGCGAAGCGACACCGTTCGCTAACACCGGCATAGACTTTTGTGGCCCGTTTTATATTAAAGAAAAAAAAATATAGAAATCGAACACGAGTCAAGGTTTATGTATGCGTATTTATATGCATGACAATAAAAGCAGTCCACCTCGAGGTTGTAAGTGATCTAACAACCGACGGTTTTCTCGCGTCACTGCGACGATTTATCGCAAGACGTGGAATACCGGAGAACATATATTCGAACAACGGGACTAATTTTATAGGCGCGAATAATCAATTAAAAGAGTTATACGCCCTATTCAATTCCGACGAACACCGAGAAATCATAAACAAGTGTTTGACTGAATATCGAATTTCTTGGCATTTTATACCACCCGTAGCCCCTCCTTTCGGCGGGTTATGGGAATCAACGGTGAAGCTATTTAAACACCATTTCAAGCGCGTCATAGGCGACTCTTTATTCACATTTGAAGAGTTGAATACATTTACTGTCGAAATTGAGGGCATACTTAATTCACGTCCTATCACCTCACTATCATCTGATCCGAATGATATATTGGCATTAACCCCCGCTCATTACCTGATCGGGAAACCACTAACATCCCTTCCGGAGGGCAATATGACATCTGTTCCAGTCAACCGATTATCCAATTGGCAACATATATCTAAGGTTCGACAAGACTTTTGGACACGCTGGCATCTCGAATATTAAACGAGCTACAAAGGCGTACCAAATGGATCGAAAACGGACCAAAAATCGAAACAGGAACAGTTGTATTCATCAAGGATAAAAATCTACCGTGTACACAATGGGCACTTGGCAAAATAACGAAATTACACCCAGGCGAAGACGGTGTAACCCGAGCTGCCACCATAAAAATTGCGAACGGAGAGATAAAGCGAACAACAAAATGTTTATGTCCTCTGCCAATTGAATGATAGACACGTTTATAAGCCTAAACTAATGCGTAATAATGTGGTATGCGAATCACAAGTATCATTATACGTTAATAATATGATATCGATGCGTTACATATACAACGATGCGTTACATATACAATAGTTGATCCGTACCCTCTCAACGGGGGGAGGATGTTGTATACATAATACGAAAAAGAATCGTGCACGATAAATCACAAAGAAACGAGAACAAATATATATAATTGCTCTGACACGGACGCGGTCCCGCACGCACACAGACCCATTCAAACACACATACATATGTATAGCATGCATGATCTGCAGCGACACATCGCTCTCTCTCGTCTCCTTCCTTTCTTCTCCGCATGCTAGCTGATCTGTCTTTGTATGAAGCCGCCAATCGGTGGCTTCGAAATAACAATCTCGGTTTCGTCTATGTCGACTCGTCGGCGATTTACTAATATAACAGCGGCATGATCGACCGACCACCAATCACATAAAAGAAACAAATGTAGACGTCTCCTACGGCGAGCGTCTACGTCACTTCGATTAAAACAGTCATACGAAACGGTGCGTGTCAGAGCGAGTCGTGACTCAAGAATACTTTCTCTAAGCGTTATCGCGAAAAAGCTACCTTAACTCAGGAGATCATTCCCTAAGCGTTGTTAAGGCAAGGACTCGAGACTCAGGGAAATACACCCCTAGGCGATGTCGAGAGTTATTTTATAAAACCGATGTGATACGCATTACAAGAATATTCAGGTGATACGCATTGCCAGACATTCAAAGAATATCTATACGAGTATATATATTGTGAGCAAATAAAGACGCTGTTATTCATAAGTATAAACCCAGTGACTAAGAGTGTTATCAATATAAATCAATAAACTACAAAAACGAAACTACAGAGTAAATATTAATAACATTTTCCCTGAATACGGAACAGTCCTCTTTTAACACTCATTGTTAATTAGTGCGTTTTCTGTGATTACGTCACAATTTGCAATTTACATTCAGATGGAACGATTACTCAGTCTTAAATTTTCAATATTATGTACGTATATAATATGTACTCTCGCTGTTCACGTGCACATGTGCTTCACATATCTGTTGCGGAGCGCGCATTGCACCACATTGCGCGGAACGCGAAACAGCTGTAGATGGGGTACTGGATACTGGATACTGGGAATCGTTTGGAGTTTGGAAAGAAGAAACTGCTTCTCTCATCTCTCATCTCTCTCTCTCTCTCTCTCTCTCTCTCTCTCTCTCCTTCCCAAACAATTCCCCAACATTCCAGAAATGGCGGGAATCGCGGCCCGGCAGCCGGTAGCCGGCAGTGTATGTGACTGTGTGGCAGTGTTCGCCATTGTTTATATTGTCTGTCCATTGTTATATCTTTTATTTTATTAAACAATATACTTTCATCGTACAAATGAAAGATAACGAGTGCATATTAGTAGAATTTATTAACGAAGATTATAAAGTCGCAGTAGGCTACTTGTCGTGGCTTCAAAATGAGACATTACAAAATAAAGAAGCACTACAAAAAGTTATCGATAAAAAAGAAGACATTGCAATTAATTGGCCCGTAAATTGTGAAATTGCTCCAGCATCAAAGATGCAAAGAAAAGTACGAAATTGCTTATAGAAATCCCACGTTGTACATATTTTGTCGTTTGGAGGTAAGTTTTTATACTAATTAATAATATAACCTATAACCTATAACCTATATTGGTACATTTTGTAGTACTCAGCATAACAACTGAGATTTTGATGCTATATGTATATATATGAGTACCGCATTTTTATCATTCAGTATGATTATACTTTTAGTTTACATATTTATAATAATGTATATTAAATATATTTCTACATATTTTAATTTTAATATATTTGTACAATTTTTTAAATTATTAAATATATATTTTTAACAACATGTAAAACATTTAGCACATGTAAAATTTTCTTCTATTATAATATACCCAAAAACATTTTCTCTTTGATCTCTGTACTGAATATGCATTGAAAACATTATATTTAGTATTAAAACGACATAATAATACGTAATATATAAATATAGATATACCTAGACTTCGGATTATATGCAAATTGCATATTTGTTACTTTTTGTATATTCTAGGAGAGCATTAATAATGTGAACAAATTATAATGTTTTCAACTAAATAATGTTAATTAATTGAAAACATTACAATTTGTTCACATTATTAATGTTCTTGTAGAATATACAAAAAGTAACAAATATGCAATTTGTATATGATTCGAAGTCGCTATACATATAACATACTGGAGCACATGGATAAGAGCTTCATCAGCTCTTGTTCTCCTCGAAACATTCTTTTGTACTCTATACACATATATACCCTGCTGGAAGAAAAAATTGTTGAAAAAAATCGAAAATTGAAAAATCGCTGAAAATTTTTAAAAAAATGTATTGCAATTGAAATCGTTTTCAGAGAATTTTCACAGAAATATGTCTCAAAATGTTTGTAATTCTCTATAAAATCCCTGAAATTGTTTACAAATTTATGATTAAAACAAACTCTTGATTTTGTAAAGAATTTAAGAGATTTTCGGATATATTATGTCTTTGATAATTCTCTGAAAACGGTTTTAAGACATTTCCAAAGAAATTTTCAATAACTTCTTTCCAGTGGAAGTAGGGCATGCACACACACAATTTTTAAGCAATAATTCCAAATTTTATTTTCAATTTATATTTATATTAGAATGGATTGAAATGTGTAAGCAATGCGATAATGTTTTAAAATTTGAAATTCCAAACCCATCAAAAAGTGAAAGAAAAGTGCTAAAACGAAAAAATTTAGACATGGAAACAAATTCCGGCGAAGATGAAGACTCTATTGAAAATAACGTAAAAAAAATCGAACGGTATGAATACAATGTATATGCTCATAAAATTTTCATTAATGGTTTTCTTCAATTTTATTAATTCTGTTAATGTTTTTATAATTTTGTTCACTTTTATCGTTCACATTTTTTCTTTGCTATTTTCGCAATAAATTAAATTTTCTTATTTTTAAGAAATTTTACTGAAAAATGATTATCAATAACTATATACATATTTAATTACATTACATATTTACCTTATTATTTCCCTTAAACATTATTTCCCTTTTCTTAATTTTTCTAAAAACTCTGTTTTTGTTAATTTGAAGAAAACTGCTAATTTTTCTGAAATTATGGTTTCAGTAGAATTTCAAAAAAATTTTCGAAGGAAAAATTGTGGGAAAAATAGTGATTTTCGTCAATTAAAAAAATCAATTTTTAAAAATTTTATTTTTTTTTATTTTAAAATCGATTCAATTTTAATTGATATTAATCATATTTAATATATTTTTTTATTAAAATGGATTAATAGAAATAATTAAATTTGATTGATCACGATTTATTTTAACAAAATTAAATCGATTTGAAATGCAACTATATGTATTAAGATCTAGTTTTTAGAAGTAGATTTTCTATATTGAAATTATTCATTTCTACCAAGATTGTTAGTATAAATTTCTTATGTTCTATATTTTCAGGAGAAAAAGAAAACTTCAAAACTACGAGAAGCTGCCAAAAAAAGAGTAGAAAACAACATTGCAGAAGCACTAAATATTAAGAAAAATAAATTTCAAGATATAAATAGCGTTATTATTAATTCGAATATATAACATATGGTATCAAAGTTATTATTCTCATACAAACGTATTGTGTGGGACAAAATTGTGGACATTTAGAAAAAAAATTAATGATTGAAAGCGAGCGTTAAATCTACTGTTTTTGTTCTAGAGAGATTTCAGTATTTGTTCTCTTTTCTTCATAATTTCACTTAACTAAATATGTGACATTTTATTGAAATTTAGGATACTACCCCGACAGACTCATCCGATAATTCAAGTATTGACGAACGAGTATCAAAACACGATATGTCTAAGACAAATCTTTTGCACAAGCAGGAAGTGAAGGAATTGAAAGATGAGATTTCTCGACTGAAAAAAATTATAAAGTATTCGGAAGGTAAAAATACAATTTTACATATACATAAATGCAACGATCGAAGTTTGAAAACATTTAAATATAACTGTATCATCGCTTTTTAGTTTTATTTATTTCCGGAACTTATAATCTATTACCGTTTTCGCGCACTGCTGTTCTCTTCTCTGCGTTATTTATTTTTATTATATCTATATATTTAAATATAAATCGGTAATAGATAGGCTATTCGAGCCGTACGCGGATGTCGGTGCGTCGATTCCAACCAAAATTAATTTTTTCGTTGGAAATAACTAATTGTGCACGGGGCACTCATTTTTGCTTGGTACACCGCCAAGACTTTATTAACGGAACAATCTCAATTCGAGATTTTTAATTCCAAAGATCCCCTCTAACCCCCCTACAGAATTATAGGCGAGAAAAATATAGATCCGAAAGTCGCTGAATCGGGAATCGAAGTAGTATATATTTAATATTTATCTATGTCTTTAATATATTTATTTTACTATATTTTTATCGATTTCATTTTTACTATATTCTATCTATATATTTTACTTTTACTCTACCTATCTTTTTGTGTCTGCTCTTTACGTTCTGTTATATTTAGATTGTCACTTATCATGCACTACAAAAATTCTCTGTAAATAGGCATCTATTTATAGAAATTCATAAATAAATAAAATAATAAATAATTATTTCAGATAGACAAATACACTAAAAAAATACTTTCCAGATCAAAAGATATTGAAGAAAAATTAAAATATTTAGAAAAAGAAATCAATAAAAACAAAAAATATGTTATGGTAAGATAACTAATTTATTATCAATATCAATTAATTTTCATATTAATACAAAGGTTTTTGTGAATATATACACAAATATCTTGTATGCAATTACTAATTGTTATATTTTGGTACCATTTTATATTATAGAGTTGGAGTACTATTGAATCGATTCCAATATACACTAATGATAAAATAAGAAATGAATCCGAAATTGTGGATACTGATATATTGATTGATTATAATTTGAAAAACAGTCCACAGAAAAATAGTTCACAGAATGATGAATGCAATTCAATGGATAAGGTGAAGTATATACATTTTTTATATTAGTTCCATATATATATATACATATAAATGATTCAATTATTATGTATTAAAAATAGGAAAACAAAACTTAAAGACAATTCATCTACATGAAACAAATATTAAAACAAAAAGTATATAGTTTATAAAATATTCATATAATAACTGTCATGAAATTTTGTTAATTCTATAATCTAAATAGATAATTGACAGCGAGCGAGCTTATTTGTGAATGCTATTTTTAAGTAAACAATTTTATTTTTGTAATCGTCTAATATAGGAATTTTCGGCTACAAATTCTGGGATTACCAATGCTGATATAATATAATAGAAAATGCCAAAATCGAATATCAACCCTCACATACATCCGAAATAAATGTACGTTTTAAATATGTCTATATTAGTGTGTCTAATCGTGCAACTTCGAGTATTTTGACATTATAAAATCCTATTAAAATTTTTCAGGAAAACAGTGCTTTTAATGAAAGCGATCTTTTTAATAAAGACAGTAATAAAGAAAATAAAGAAAATTCGACATCAAAAAAAGTGAAAGAATTATACATGATTGATGATATAATGACTTTACATCTATGTGTGTGTGTACTGCTGTGTAAGAAATGATTGTTACACGTAAACATTTTTCAGGTGATATCTGGAGGGAGATATTTTGGATTCAAGCACATCACAAATACTCAACTGAGTAAGGTCAATGACAGCAGCGTATCGAAGCTAACATGTGACCTTCTCAGTTTGGTTTATGAAAAAACGGAGTTAAAAAACTCCAGTTTGACTGGATCTGTAGCCAATGCGAATAAGTCTTTAAATCCGGATAAAAAATCGACCGAGAAATTAGACCCTGTTCGACTGAAAGCTGTAGAAAGTAAGAAATTTGGCAATTTAACATTACTTGTGCATATAAAATACATAATATATTTTAAATCGAGCATAAAGTATTTGAATTATACATGCTATTCAAAAATATATGTACATAATTGAATTTGATAAATTGTTACATAAAGAGATTTTTCATTCTGTTTTCTTTTTCAGATTTTATTTACGAGAAATTCGGCAAGACAGACGACAATACAAAATTGTTCCGTAGTGCCGTCCGAAGCAAGTGCAACAATGCCAAAAAAAAGTGACATCCGTCAATTCAATTCAATAATATAAAAACATACTCGATTACGATCTGTGGTTGAACTCATCCAACTCAAAGATTCTGAGGCCGGTATTTATAATCATTTAAGCAATTGTTTCACGAAATCCAACTTATATTCAACATATATATAACAATTTTAAAGTCTGGTGATTGGTTGAATTGTCAGACACTTCGCTAAGTAATTGCTTAAACAATATAAGATCGGTTCGACTATTGATTATTAATCCAAGCCATATTAGTTAAACAAATTCTGATGAATTATAGAAATGATCAGTATTAATACAATATAAGATTTATGTTAAAAAAATTAGATTTTAGAATTTGTGTTTTTTTTTAAACTGTGCAATAAGATAAACAAATTTATGCGATCATTTTTTTCATTTTTTTTCATTTTTCATTATTATTTTTTAATAAAATAAGTTTATTTCAAGAAAATTTATGTTTAAAAAATTGCGATTTTGGAATTTGTTTTTTTTTAATAACTGCAATAATATAAATAAATACTTTTATTTGATCATTTTTTAAATTACTTTTTTATAATTTTTTTAAAAATAATATTAATTTTAAATAAGTTTTATTTTAAGCAGGATAATATAGTAAAAAAATTTTATTTATATAGATTATTTAAATTATTGGTTTATATAGTTTATATAGAAATTAGTTTATATGTTACATCAATAAAGATGATGTGTATTATATATAAAAAAATATATTATTTTATTCTTGGTTTTTTTATTTTTTGTTCTCAAATTGTATTGAAAAAGACCGAGTACGGTCGAAACGTTTACGCTCACTTTATCATAATAAAAACAAAATTATTCCAACATCCTATTGCTTTTGTGCTCGTTTAGTTGGCCTATTATTCACGTTATTAATTTTTGAAATTTATACGAGCGGATTATTGATATTTTTTAGTTTGGATATACGCTGGCCTTACAATGCGTTATATGAATCTCCCTTTTAGGAATCATCGTTTTAATTTCAATTTTATATATCATTCCTTCGGCGAACAAACAGTGAAACTTGTGAAATCATGGCTAGACGCCAATTATATTATAATAAGAACATTAACGAAGCTACAGTATTTGAAACAATGTAAATATCACAACTTATTTCCTAAACATTTAGAACATTTTTGTAAGAACAAGGTCAACATTCGTCATTATAAATCGGTGCGGAAATTAGGCAGGGTACTACATAAATTGAAAACCGAAATTTTAAATATAGAAATTTTTGACTTGCACAGATTGGTTGAATCCTCACTAAGGAGTCTTACTAAATTTTCACAGAAACTTATCAACATTCTTCTTCCTTACATCTGGAATGAAATTATAAACCATCACACAATTTCCTTTAACAACTATCGTACTAAATTACATCATATTCATAAGAAAAAATTCTTATGGCTAACTAAGGTAAAAAAATCCGAGTATATCAATAACATCAAACCAATTGAATTTAGTTGCATTATAGAAAAAAGAGAAAACTCGCAGACCAATAAATACACGCTATTAACACCAACAGGGAATCTAAATAACAACATTATTAAGAATTCTATTACACCGAATGATTTTAAAGAAAAAGAAGTTAATCCGTTAGATCAAACGAATAGCAAATGGTTTATCAATTTAACTGAGACACAAATTCCACCGAAGGTTGTTAACCTGTTGTAAATGGGCAGTAAATTTAGCCTCCCAATAAACATAGACAAAAAAACAGCCATTCATGAGTTTATCAAAGATATTGAGTGCAACACGAAAAGAAATAAGAATATGAATTTTACTACGTTACGCAATATAGCAATTTCTCAATTTTCCCACTTTCTACACAATCGCTCTAAAATCACGCAGACACAAATCAAATTAGATTCTATGGTTAAGGCCACGGGTTTTTTTAAAAAACAAAATCCGGATATTTTATTCACACGAGCAGATAAGGGGAACGCGACGGTAGCGATGGAGAGAAAATATTACGTAAATAAAGTCGAAAATTTACTCAACGATAAGGATACCTATAAAAAAATTAATAGCAATCCAGCGCTAAAAATAGAAAAAGACTTAAACACTATTTTAAAGAAATGGAAGAAAAACGAATACATCACAAAAACAGAATACTACTTTCTACATTCTAGTGACAGTCTCCTTCCCAAAGCTTACGGCTTGCCTAAAATCCACAAAAAAGACATCCCGTTTAGGATCATAGTATCGTCAGTTAACACAGCCCTACATTATTTGGCATTATTCATCCATAAAATATTAATAAAAAGCATTCCTAAAGGGAAGAGCTTCGTGAATAACAACTTTGATTTATGCAGTACACTGTCTGGAAAAACTTTAAACAGTGAAGACATAATAATTTCACTTGATGTGGTCTCATTGTTTACAAATGTCCCTTTAGACCTAGCTATGGAAAGCATCAATAACAGATGGCATTATATCGACACACAGACTATCATTCCTAAAAATGAATTTTTAAACGCAATTAAATTCATACTAACATCCACATTCTTTAGATTTAATAACAATACATACAAACAAATATATGGAGCTCCTATGGGATCTCCCCTATCCCCAATAATTGCTGATTTAGTTATGCAAGATTTAGAAACATCAATCATTAACACACCACAGTGGAATTTAACATTTTACTACCGTTACGTCGATGACATTTTATTAGCAACACACGCAAAAAACATACCGCATATCATAGATAAATTTAATAAATATCACGAAAGATTGAAATTTACAATGGAACAGGAAGTGAACCGCAACATAAGTTTCTTAGATATATCAATTAGTGTGATAGATGATGAATTATACATTGACTGGTTCCATAAAAAAACTTTTTCGGGTAGATTTCTATCTTTCTACTCGAATCACCCGAAATGCCATAAAATAGGCACTATTTATAATTTAGTGGATAGAGCACTATTGTTGTCACATCCGGAGTTTCATAAGAAAAATTTGCATATTGTTATAAATGTATTATTATCAAACGGCTATCCTCTGGATCTCATTTTTAAAGAAATAAATTATAGAATAAAGAACCTTATCATTACCAAATTAAATGTGACAGACAAAGAAGTCGAGGGCTGTCCCCATGAGAATGATGACAAGAAGAACAATTTTGTCGTTATTCCAAATGTTGAATCAATTTCAGAATTGATATCAGCATAAAAAATCTGATGTAAAAGTGGGATATCGCTGTTTAAAAAAATTAGATACAGTGATCAAAACACACAAAGATAAGAACGAGGGCCCCAGCAATTCAAACGTAGTATATAAAATAAATTGCAATGACTGCGACGCCACATATATAGGACAAACAAAAAGACAATTACGCACCAGACTTAAAGAACATAGAAGTAATATCAAATTGGATTCATCAAGACATTCGGTATCTCTGAACATATTTTAAATCATTGCCACATATTTGATTGAGAAAAAACTGAAATATTAGATCATGAAATAAATTATAATAAAAGACTCGTATCAGAAATGTTATATATGTATAGAAGAGCATAAAAATAGTATTAACTTAAACAAAGACACCGAGTTACTTGAAAGTGGCTATTTTGATATTCTAGAAGAATTAAGTGAAACACATGTTTAAATAGGGCTAACCTTGATTAAATGACTAGCGATTTGACTATATAAACAGTTTATTTTTAACATTGACACGCATTAAACCATCGAATTGCTGAGACTCAACAACGAATTTTTGACATGTAAGTTAGTTTAAATAAGACTTTCCGTGGAAGTTAGTGAGAGATTCCGTTTAACATATTCAATTTGGTCAGAAGGGTTGAAAAATGGACTCGTCTCGAGGAGAGTCGGATCTGAACGTTCGCGCAAACCAACGACGAACTAGGATTCGATACTTTTTCAAGAGAGGGCTCCATTAAACATATGTTATGACAACCAAACGCGCAAGTATTGTTTCAAACTTTGTAATTAACAGCGTAAAGCGATGTTCGACATCAAGTTTTGTATGCGATTTCAATTTTTAAACCGTCCGTCCTATTATATTTATGTCTAAGTTTATTTTATTCTTGGTTTTTTTATTTTTTGTTCTCAAATTGTATTGAAAAAGACCGAGTACGGTCGAACCGTTTACGCTCACTTTATCATAATAAAAACAAAATTATTCCAACATCCTATTGCTTTTGTGCTCGTTTAGTTGGCCTATTATTCACGTTATTAATTTTTGAAATTTATACGAGCGGATTATTGATATTTTTTAGTTTAAAAAAATATATATAAAAATATATAAAAATATATGAAAAAATATATAAAAAATAAACAATTATATTTAATTCAATATATTACGTTTATGTATTAGGCCCTGCGCACAATAGAGAAAATATTAGGAATAGGAATAAATATTAAGCATTAGACTTAATGCACAATATAAAAGTACAAGTAATAGGAACAGAAAATAGAAAATATTTATCAATAGAAGCAAAGAATATCTATTGTTATCCCCTAATAATATCTATTTGCTTCTGTTGATGCTGTAATATCTATTTGATTCTGTAGATATTTTTATTCTCTGTTCTTATTATCTATACTTTTTGTATTGTGTAGTAAGCCTAATGCTTAATATTTATTCCTATTCCTAATATTTTCTCTATTGCGCAGGACCTTATCCTGTAATCCCAGCACGGTATATTATAGGATACTTTCCTGTAATATTTTCCTGTAATCCGAGCATGTAGTGCGAAAATATTATAGTATATTACAATACTCTAGTCAGTAATTTCGTGTAATATTTTTATGTAATTACTGCAATATAATTTTCTGTAATCCACTGTAGTTTCTTTCCGTAAGGGATGTCTCATTCTATCTTTGTTCGATATCCAGTGGGAAATAAAGATAGAATGACGTTTGCGTTAATTTGTACCGCCAAAATATAATGCATGAGAAATTTGCATCGAAAGTTTTCGTGCACCTTACGTATCAAGCATGCGGATGAGTTTGACAGATAGTACGCGTGGTGCAGTAAATATTAGAATGTTGCATGTTGCGCGTTGAAATCCTACTTTTTCCAAATTTTTTTTCACGTAAATTTTTACAAAATGTCCATTTAACAATAAATAAACGCATATGAAGTAAAAAATTATTATTTTATCATCCGCGTGCTCGGTACATAAGGCGCACGAAAACTTTCGATGCACATTTCTTATGCATTTTATTTTAACGGTACAAATTAACGCAAACGTCATTCTATCTTTATTTTCCACTGGATATCGAACAAAGAGAATGTAGAATTAGTATTAATGTTGTATGTAATATGAATGTAGTATTAGTATTATTAGTATTATATATGGGCGGTTAATATATTACAACACATTTAGAATTGAACGAAATCGGTGATGTCCTCCCCTACGTAATATAGAGATATTTTATATTTTTATCGTAAATAAATTTTGTAAGAATTTTGCATATATATAAAATATAAAAAAATATATATTCTGAGATTTTTTATTCTATAATTTTCTAAAAAAATATTTAAAAATATTTAAAAATCTCAATAAATCTGATATTTTTTGTAATTCTTTATAAATTTAAATTATGAAAAATTTCTAAAATTTTTTAATTTTGAGATTATTTTTTATTAGGATTAACACTCGCGCGATATACTATTCAAATACACTTGTATATGTCAACTTCAAGTAAACATGTAATCGTAATTTTCATGTAGTTTGTAATATTTCTATTACAGGAAATACAAATTTGCATAAACTGTCTGCTAATACTTTAAGAAAATTGGGCTTGTGTGAAGACCATTTCCCTGCCACGTCATTTACAAACGAAACAAGAATACAATCGACACGAGATGCTATACCAGTTGCACATAATAGCGCTGGCTCATCTGAAAACGAACATAATATTGAAGTAGAAGGAATGCAAATCCAAATGCAATGTCCTAATGATGAAAACATGGTATTAGAAGAACAAATGCCTCTACATGAACAAAATATTGAAGTGGAAGAAATGCAAAGACGTACTGCAACAGTACTTCCACCTAACAATAATGAAAACATATTAGAAGAGTGTACTCTACGGACATACAGACCTGCAATTTTAAATTTCGAAATGTCTGCGGAAGAGGAAGACGTAATGGAATGGGTGCATCTGGAGCCTCCTAAACATCAAAACGTTAAATGCAAAAATAATAACACTCAAAAAAATAATGAAAAATATAATTCAAAAACAATAATCAAAGCATTGAGAATAGAGAATTTTAATTTACGTCAAAAAATAAGGCGCTTAAAATATCAGCTACGATGTATGGCACAAATGTGTAAAGAATCAAACCAGAAAAAGCAGAAAAAAGAAATGCTAAAAAATTTAGTAAATGAACAAGAATTGCATCCTGCAGCAAAAACCATGATACATTTACAACTGCATGTGCCACGTACGCGATACACTGAGGAAGAGAAAATGCTTTCCAAGCAGTTATATTATTATTCAGCATCAGCATTTTGCCTTTTAAAGAAAGCAGGTTGCAATTTTCCTGGACAGAGAACAATTAGAAGATGGGTAGAAGAATACAATATAAAACCGGGATTTTGTGATATTATATTTACAAAATTAAAAGAAAAAATTGCACAAATCCCCAAAGAAGAAAGAGTATGTGAATTGAAATGGGATGAAATGTCCATAAAAAGCTATGAAGAATATTCTTCAAAATTGGATGAGATAGAAGGTCTCGTTGATTTAGGACCTCTGGACAGAAAAGCAGAATGAACGAAGTGCGTCTTTGTCTTTTGCCTTGATAGTTTGAATGCACGTCATCCATGGCGACAACCATTGGCGTATTTTCTCCCAGGCAAATGTATGAGATCACATGAAATAATTCATTTAGTTGAGCTATGCCTAGATAAATTGAATGAAACGGGCGCGGATGTAAAACTCATAACATGTGAACAAGGTACAAATAATCAAGCCGCTTATAATCAACTAGGCGTAGATGAACAAAACCCGTATTTCATGTACAATAATAAAAAATATCATGCTTCATATGATTTTCCACATTAAGACTAGCGAGTTTCGTTAGAACGCATGACAAGATATATTGCAAAGGAGAAATAATTGCATCATATTCTGATTTTGAAAGACCTGATGCATCGATAATGCGACAAAAGGAGGCTCAAATTTATTGTTCCATATTACACAAGCACACATTCGTCCGAATTGTTATGGAGCGATGAATGTAAAAAGAGCGTTTCAATTATTTAGCCACAGATTCGCAGCTGCAATTAAATTAGCTGGTGATGCACAAGAATTAAATTCAAATACATGGAAAGCAACAGCTGATTTTGCAGAGCATATGAACAGCGTAATTGATGCTTGCAACTCATATAGTTTTAATATTACATTCGGTGGGAAACGGCCATTATCATGAAAAAATCCTGACATTGAAGATCTATTATTAAACTTTGTGCAATGGTCTTCAGAATGGTCTAAGTTTCCGGATAGAATAAATAAAGTTCCTTGCTTCAAAGGTTTTGTCATTACGACGCAAGCAATTCTTAATCTGAACAGAGAACTTACAAGTAGAAATGAAGAATTTGAACTTGCAACAGGTTTATGTAACCAAGATTCAGTAGAACATTTATTTTCAAAAATTCGGCAACGCGGAGGATTTAATCCTAATCCAACCGCAAGAATGGTCCGACTGTCATTCAGACATATAATTTCGACAGTTACATTCAAATAGGTGATAAAGGCAACGTGCAATGTCCTGAAAGTGAGGCTCTTATTAATAAACCAAATCAGCTTGTTAAGACGGTTGAAAATTGTATGAATAAAAATAATATTGCTATTATTGATGATGATGACGATGATGATGTTGATAATGTTGCCTCGGTAACAGAATTACTTGATAAACATGCAGATATTCTCGAAGAATGTGATGTAGACACGGATAGTGTAAATATACTTAGTAGTTGATGACGAAAATGCGATAACATTTTTTGCAGGATATGTAGCACGACGATGTATCGAAAGGAATAATTGTCAAGACTGTCGTGCAACAATGTTAAAAACGCCAATGGAAAACGCAACTCCAAATGAAAAATACATCGAATATCGTGAATATCCCAATGAAGACGCTCCGACAGTTACGAAATTAGCTCGACCAACAAGCCTCTTTACAGATGTAATCAAAACACAATTGATGAGCTTTAATCGTACATGGCAACATAATTGGGCATCCACACAGGTCCTTGAAAAAATTGCATATGAAGGTATGTATGCAACGAATAAAACGCACGCTGAATGGTTTGACACAAATGATAAGTGTTACAATCACCACGTACAAGCGTTAAAATTATTATTCACTGTTAAAATATATTCGCGTACACGATATAATAATCGTGCTGCGAAGACAATCAATAAATTTAATAGAAAAGTAAAAAACTTGTCAAATAAATAAAAAGTTTTGTACATTTACTATTTTACATTTACTCGCGGCATTTTTAATGCGGAACGAGTAAAACGATCGCGGCTCTTCGAGCGGTACGATCTAACTTATTTTACATTTACTCGCGGCATTTAATGCGGAACGAGTAAAACGATTGCGGCTCTTCGAGCGGTACGATCTGACTTATTTTACATTTACTCGCGGCATTTAATGCGGAACGAGTAAAACGATCGCGGCTCTTCGAGTGGTACGATCTGACTTATTTTACATTTACTCGCGGCATTTAATGCGGAACGAGTAAAACGATCGCGGCTCTTCGAGCGGTACGATCTGACTTATTTTACATCTACTCGCGGGATTTAATGCAGAACGAGTAAAAAATATGTAAAAATTCGCGGCCTTATGGCGGAACGAATAAAAACCCAGATAGTACTAAGCACAGCGAATTCATTTTTATGTCACCAATTCTAAATACTTTTTTAAATACATATAGAAATCATTTTATGCTCCATTAGAATATTGAATCCTTTTTGAACAGATTACATATTAATTCATAAAGTTGAGCTTATAATGATCTTGTGCTATCTGGGAAGGGAGACAGTTAACTCGGAATATTTTAAAATTAAAACATAATTTTTTACTTTTTTTATATATTAATTTTAGATGCAAGATATTTACATTTTTTATTAGCAAATATTATGTCTATATTTTAAAGAATTCCGAGTTATATGTATATATGTATATATATACAGGGTGTAACTAAACAAACGTATACGAAGCACACCATCAGGTGCAGGACAACAAACTAAATCGAAAAGTCCCGAGCCATTTTTTTATCTGAGCTTTATTTTTTACGCTATAAATTGTTAAAGTTTGCCAATCAGCGCGTGGCTACAACGGAAGGCAGCGTAGGCACCGCCTACTGGGTGGGGAGCGCGGGATCGGAGAGTAGCGAGACAAAGTGGGGCGAAGCGAATGTAGCATGTCTCTGCTCTTTTTTGTACGTTTTGCGTAGCTCTTAAAATTTGATTATTCTCGATACTCTCGGCAGTGTGGAATATTTAATTTTTCCATCTCGTTAGCTGTCTCCATATTTGTGTTTAGAAATACTTTTTCTTTGAAGAGAAAGGTCACATGAGTTGTAGTCCGGAGATCGAGCAGGCCATGGACTAGTACTGAATCCTTCCCATCCTTGAGGAAAATGTTTATCGAAGTAATGGCGGATGATACTTTTGAATAAGATTCATTGAAATTAATATTAAAAGTGGTTCCGATAATTGGACTTAAATATTAAATTTATTTTAAGCGCAAAGTATGTTTTTATTTTTAACATATTTAACAAAAAAAAACTTTCTTGATGTATGAAAACATTATAATACATATGTATGTAGTAATGACTACTTTTATTAAGATTTTTAGTCTTGATGTGTGAACTTGATACAAAAATTAAGCCCTGAGAGTAGAATACAGTATTGAAACTGAGATAGCGATCTTCACAATTTCGATAGATTCTATTAAACTATGCAATAAAATAATAATTATAAACATTTGTATAATAATAAAATGAAAATAAATAATAATATAAATATAATAATAATAAAATAAGAGTAAAGATATATTATACATATTAAAAATAAATATTTTTATAATAAAAATAATTTTTACGTGCAGAATGGGCAAGTGCGTCATCGTGCATGAATATCGTAGCTCATCTATTTAATGTTACCTCTTCTAAATTATTCTCTGCCGGAACTAACAAATCTGGCAGATCATTTTGTAAGAAATCGAGACTACTTTTGAGAGTTCAAGCGTGATAATATAAAAAGTTCGATCTAGATTTCCTGTCAATAAGTTTATATTAATAGGAAAAATAATTCAATAACAATACTAGTAATAAAAGTAAACAGTAATATAACGATTACACATTATTTTTCTAGAGAGAAAATGTTTATTGCATTGATTAAATAAAAAAATAATTCAAATCGATAGACAGACGAAAGATAATAAAAAAAGTTACATTATTGAAATGATTAAAAAGAAAACAATAAAAATAGTTTCAATTTAATTAATTTAAATTACAATTAAATTTTAATTTTATTTCAGTTTAAAATACCTACTTACGATTTGATTTCTCGGCAATCCATACCAAATATTTACGGAATTCGATGTTGAAAAGATCTCTCTCGAGTAAGAAATAGATTTCCAATAGCTGCAGTAATGATAATGATAAGAGAATGTGGATATTAAACATTCCTAAAATGTTTCTTGTAAATGTACATTTATCGACATACAAAATTCGACTTCTATAATTTGGTTTTTACTAGATTTAAATAATATTCAGCGAAAATCACGCGAGGCTGATAATATCGTGGAACTAAATGTTGTACTTTTGTATAATAATACGAATGCTGCTCATTTTCTTTAAGCATTCAGTAAACATTCATATACGATATACTAAACTGATGAGCAATAGATCTTGTATTTAATGTGGGATTATTGCGGAAGACAATTACAATAGCATCTTCCATCACAAGATTGTGTACCTCCATCTCTATTATTCGGTAAAACGCTACCAGTTTCTCGTAGTCGTCGAACAGCACCAACTATTATGTTTAAATTTGGATGATCATGTCAATTCGGATATAAATTAACATTTTCTACTGCAGAGAGAGAAAGAGAGAGAGAGAGAGAGAGAGAGAGAGAGAGAGAGAGAGACCGCGCAGGTGCAGCCTGTTCTCCACTTGTAAAATATAAACGAATCATATCGCAATAATCTTATGTATAATAAAAGCGCATGAGATTATTAAATAGTCTTATAACGTAACAACGAATAGTTGAAATGTTCAAAAAAAAAGATCAGATTTATATTTTTTCTTTCTTTAATATTTTTGTTATTTATAAAGAATCTTTTCTAGTGCTTTGTTTTGATACGTATGTATGTATGTTCATCTTTATGTATTGTATGTATGAAAACAAAGCACAAGCGCGAAGGTTCTTATAAACAAAATCTTCTGATCATTTCAATTATTCATTGTTATGCTTTTATAAGTGAACGATCTTTTATAAGTGACCATTTAATAATCCTCATCATGCCCGTTTATTACGCACAAGATTATTACGAAATGATTCGTTTGTATTTTATAAACGGAGAACAGGCTGCACCTTCCGCAGTGCAATATGCTAATTTATACCCGAATCGACATCATCCAAGTCCAAATGTAATAGCTGGTGCTGTTCGACGACTACAAGAAACTGGCAATGTTTTACCGAATAATAGAAACGGAGGTCGTCCACGTCAAACACGCAATCTTGTGATGGAAGATGCTGTTATGGCTGTCTTTCGCAATGATCCTACATTAAGTACAAGATCTGTTGCTTGTCAGTTTAATATATCGCATATGAGTGTTTATAGAGTGCTTAAAGAAAATGAGCAGCACCCGTATCACTATACAAAAGTACAACATTTACTTCCACGAGATTATCCATTTCGTGTGAATTTTGCTGAATATTATTTAAATCAAATGAATTTGAGACCTAATTACGGAAGTCGGATTTTGTATACTGATGAATGTACATTTATGAGAAACGGAATGTTTAATACCCACAATTATCATTACTGGAGCCATGGAAATCCATTTCTCACTAGGTCAAGTTCTTTTTAATACCGATATTCCGTAAATGTTTGGTGTGGATTGCTGGGAGATCAAATCGTAAGTATTTTAAGATTATAATTTAATTAAAATTATAATTTAATTAAATTAATTGAATTAAAACTATTTTTATTCAGTCCTTTTTAATCTTTTTTTTTTCAATGGAACTTGTTTTTTAATATCTCTCTTAAGGCCGGTTATTTAATAATAGTTTAAAATTAGATCGAAGTTGAAACTATGTGCACATGTGTTCTGCGCAAAGTTTAAACTTCGATCTAACAATAAGTTTAAACTATTATTGAAAAACTGGCCCTTAATGTCTCTCTCGATTTGACATATCTTTTTTATTTATAATCAATACAATAACCATTTTCTTTATAGAATTCTAATTTGTAATCGTTAATTATACTACTGTTTTGTTACTAATATTGTTCCTATTATTAATATAACTTTATTAATTGAGCTTAGATTGGACCTTTTATACTACTAGAACGTTTAAATGCTCAAGAATATCTCAATTTCTTGCGAAATGATCTGCCAGATTTATTAATTCCGGCAGAGAATAATTCGGAAGATGTAGCATTAACTAGACGAGCTATGATATTCATGCATGATGGCGCACCTGCCCATTCTGCACGTAAGAAATTTTTACTATAAAAATGTTTATTGCATACAGTTTAAAAGAATCTATCAAAATTAGTTAAGATTGCTATCTCAGATTCAATATTATAGTCTACCCTTAAAGGTTAATTTTTATATCGTGCTTCATCAACACTAAAAATTTTAATAACAGTATTTATTACATACATGTGTATTGTGTATAATTTATTTTCATAAAGAAAGTTTTATAATTATGTTAAAAGTAAAAACATACACTTTGCACTTAGAAGTTACCATTTAAGTCTAATTATCTATTGAATCACTTTTAGTATTAATATCAATGAATCTTATTCAAAGGTATCATCCGCCGTTATCTTAATGAAAATTTTCCACAAGGATGGTTTGGAAAAGGTTCAATAACTCCGTGGCCTGCTCGATCTCCGGACTTCAACCCATGTGATTTTTATCTTTGGGGAGCGATTAAAGAAAAAGTGTTTTTAAATAACAACTTCGAAACCGCAGATGAAATGGGAGAATTGGTATTCCACATGTCCAAAGAATTGAACATCATCATATACAAAAAGCCACGCAAGACGTACAAAAAAGAGCAGAAATATGTATCGAAGTGGGAGGAACTCATTTCGAACAATTTCTTTAATTTTAGTTAAATAATTATTTTGTTAACACATAAGAATTATTTTTATTATGAAAATATTTATTTTTATTATAAATTTATTTTTTATTATAAATTTATATTTATTATAAATTAAATATTTATTTTTAAATCTTTATTTTTATTTTATTATTATATTTATATTATTATTTACTTTTCATTTTATTATTATAAATATGTTTAATTTTATTATAATTTATATTATTATTTATTTTTATTTTATTATTATACAAATGTTTATAATTATTATTTTATTGCATAGTTTAATAGAATCTATCGAAATTGTGAAGATCGCTATCTCAGTTTCAATACTGTATTCTACTCTCAGGGCTTAATTTTTATATCAAGTTCACACATCAAGACTAAAAATCTTAATAAAAGTAGTCATTACTACATACATATGTATTATAATGTTTTCATGCATCAAGAAAGTTTTTTTTTGTTAAATATGTTAAAAATAAAAACATACTTTGCGCTTAAAATAAATTTAATATTTAAGTCCAATTATCGGAACCACTTTTAATATTAATTTCAATGAATCTTATTCAAAAGTATCATCCGCCATTACTTCGATAAAAATTTTCCTCAAGGATGGGAAGGATTCAGTACTAGTCCGTGGCCTGCTCGATCTCCGGACTACAACTCATGTGACCTTTCTCTTCAAGGAAAAAGTATTTCTAAACACAAATATGGAGACAGCTAACGAGATGGAAAAATTAAATATTCCACACTGCCGAGAGTATCAAATTTTAAGAGCTAAGCAAAACGTACAAAAAAGAGCAGAGACATGCTACATTCGCTTCGCTCCACTTTGTCTCGCTACTCTCCGATCCCGCGCTCCCCACTCAGTAGGCGGCGCCTACGCTGCCTTCCGTTGTAGCCACGCGCTGATTGGCAAACTTTAACAATTTATAGCGTAAAAAATAAAGCTCAGATAAAAAAATGACTCGGGACTTTTCGATTTAGTTTGTTGTCCTGCACCTGATGGTGTGCTTCGTATACGTTTGTTTAGTTACACCCTGTATATATATGTCAATTGGCCTCCACGTGGCGTCTCCTGGAAATGCTCTATGAGTAGCTAACAATTGACACTTTAAGATTATTATTTGTGTGTGTGTGTAATATTTTATATACGTGTATATATATATATATATATATATATATATATATATACAGGGTGTCCCAGAACTGGCGAAGAAGCTTTTAATAACAGATTCTTCATGAAATTCTAAGTCGAAAAGTTCTTTACAAAAATGTGATCCAATGAATAGAATTTGAATGGTGAGGCATTGAAGTTGACGTATGGGAGCGCATGAAATTCGCGCGGTCAGGAGCGTAAGGATATTCAACCAGTAGGTCAAGTACACAAATTATTAATTGATAAAGATAAATATTATTATTAATGAGAATAATTAATTCATATTATTAATAACAGAATATTATAGAGTAACGATAAACACGCATCGGCGCGATACACGAGTTATAAGTCAAAGAACTTTTCGACTTAGAATTTCATGAAGAATCTGTCATTAAAAGCTTCTTCGCCAGTTCTGGGACACCCTGTATATATATACATTATTATATTTTAGTTATTTTATTTTATTATTTTATTGCACTTTATATTATTATTTTATTTTAATATGTATTGTACAATGTTATTTTTACAAATAAAAAAATGTGATTTTAGAAAGTAAGCAATTTGTTTTATATATTTATATATAAAACAAATTGTTTCAATTAAAAAAATCACATTTTTATATATTTATAAAAATAAAACATTTTACAATACATATTTAAAATAAAATAATAATATAAAGTGCAATAAAATAATTAAATAAAATAATCAGTCTTTTAAATATTATAATATTATGATAAAATAAAATTAGACTTTTTTATTAAATTTTAACAAACATTATTTTTATATTTTATACATTCTGAAAAAATTTAAACTTTAAAAAATTTATTAATTTTATATTTTATTAAAAAAACTAAAAATTGTAGTTAAAAATAATTGCTCCGCGGCCTCTTCCTCTTCCTACTCCTCCTCTTCTCATTCCTCTTCCTCCTCTTCTCATTCCTCTTCCTCCTCTTGTTATTCCTCTTCCTCCTCTGCTTCCCATTTCTCCTCTTTCTCTATTTTCTTCACGTTTCCTTTCTTGTCTTCTACGCGCAGACCATTTATATCTATAAAACAGAGAGAAACATATATAGCTTGATAAAGAGAGAGATATATAGTTATTTTACATATTTACACACACACACACACACACACACACACACACACACACACACACACACACACACACACACACACACACACACACACACACACACACACACACACACACACACACACACACACACACACACACACACACACACACACACACACACACACGTGTAAAATAACAAACACATTATCATATATTAATATTAATATATAATGTATATTTGTTTGAGAGAATGTCGCCTTAGCGCATGACTGGTGGCGCGCTTGGTATTGGCGCTGCTGTGAGCGAATGAACCGCCTCTCTCGCTCTCTCTTCCTCTTCCGTTCTGGCTACAGCCGCGAACGCATGGGCAAAATATATTGTAATACGACCATTGGAAAAATACTGTAAAGGGCCTTGCCTTCCATATTAAAGGTTACATTCCAACAAAAAGCGAGTCAACGTTAATCAAAACATTGGTCCTTCGAGCCGGATACTCGCAGAAAGTGGCAAGGCCGAGGCAACATAACCACAAAAGGACGTATATAACGAAGCATTGTCGCAGCATCGCGACACAGACAAGCAACATCGAGGTAAGTCTCCAACTTCCTTGCATTATTTCCCTGTCCCATACAATATAAAGCATATCATTTACAATGTCAGTGCAAATAATGAAGGCTCTTAAAGCTAGACGAACAACGATAAAGGCACAGTGTACACGCACGCGAAACGCGATCGACGCAATAGATCTGCAGTCGATAGTTATCACATACGTAAAACAGCGAAAGGAAAAATTCGTTGAATATTGGAATCAATTTAATGAAATTCAAGTACAAATTGATGAATTACTAGCTACTGCTGTAGATTTAGATGACGTAGAACAGTTTAAGACCGAGCAAGAGAGGGAATACATGAGTTTCGAAGAAAATTACTTCAGCATCGCCAGCAAAATCGAACGTTTATTATCATCCGCGCGTGAAACAGGAAATGTAAATCAGCCACTAGTTCAAGCGCCGCCTCTTGAAGGTTACGTTCGCGATATTAGTCAAGTTCATTTGCCAAAATTGCTATACCAAAATTTAACGGCAATTACGAGGATTGCTATCCATTTTATAATACATTTGACTCTATGATTCATGTAAATACAAGATTAACGAATATACAACGGTTTCATTATTTGATCTCATGTCTCGAAGGCGATGCCGCGCATGTCATTAAGTCTTTGGAAATCACTCCCGATAACTATCAAGAAGCATTAGAATTATTAATTCAAAAGGAGGCTATATGGAGCCACGCGTAGGGTGTAGATACGCAAATATTAAAAACAAACTTGTTGGAAAAACAAATTTATTGAATCTAAACGTTTCGGTCCTTTCTTTGGACCTTCTTCAGTAAATTTAATACAATAAATAATAATGGGGAATCTACATACTACCGCACGTAGCGCAAAAGCCGTGAGCCCCCCCTATCGATATCCCATTAGATAGACAAAATGACATAATATGTCATGAGGTCCTCAAAAGTGGACTCTAATGAAGAGTATAGTGAGGAATTTCCGAAAGGGGGCTCACTCTTACTCACACACTCATCCATCGCACGTTCACACGACCGTACGCGGACGCGCCCGACGCACGAGTGAAGAAGATATTCGTTCTGATGCTCTTTATAAGGCGCCCTACCACGGCTCATAGCCTGTTATCGAAGTCAATGTCAAACAATATGTGGAATTTATTTCTCCTTCTCTCTCTCTCTCTCTCTCCCTCTCCCTCTCCCTCTCTCTCCCTTTCCCCCCTCCGTCTCTCTCCCTCTATCACTGTCCCCCCTTCCTCTCGCTTCCCCCCCCTTTCTCTATCTCCCTCTCTCAAACATACGATGTATGGAGATTAATGTTACAAATGATTTATGGCTCTATAAAGGAATTCGATAACAACTAAACGAAGACCGTCTTTCAAGAAATTTGAGGCATATTTGTCACAACAGATATATATGCTTGACTTAGACACTCTGTGTCTTCTTGTCGGTTTAGGCCATTTATCTGGCGCCTGATAAACAGCATCTCTGAAACAAGTCTCTTCCTTAGAAACGATTCCTCATCCAAGATCTCAACGTTATCCCAATCAAATTCGTGATTATTCAGCCTGTGATCCGTGATCACAGATTTTTGCGCGGTGTTTCTTTTTATGTGATTAGTACTCTGCGTTGATACCACTGCTT
>NW_028141391.1:0-53398 GCF_030444845.1 Prenolepis imparis | reverse complement strand
AAAAATTTGTACGCTGGTGTCTGTTTGGTACCAAATGGTTCTGTAATCAATGTACTATTAAAATGTATAATCGATGAATTTTTGGTTCGTCTTAAAATATTAGAAATCCATACTTTTTTACCGCTGACCCTATGCGACGCAACCTTATTTTATGTATATCAAGTTAAAAAATTTGTACGCTGGTGTCTGTTTGGTACCAAATGATTCTGTAATCAATGTACTATTAAAATGTATAATCGATGAATTTTTGGCTCGTCTTAAAATATTAGAAGTCGATACTTTTTTACCGCTGACCCCATTCGACGCAACTTTATTTTATGTATATGAAGTTAAAAAATTTGTACGCTGGTGTCTGCATAGTATCAAAAGATTCTGTAATCAATGTACTATTAAAATGTATAATCGATGAATTTTTGGCTCGTCTTAAAATATTAGAAATCGATACTTTTTTACCGCTGACCCTATGCGACGCAACCTTATTTTATGTATATCAAGTTAAAAAATTTGTACGCTGGTGTCTGTTTGGTACCAAATGGTTCTGTAATCAATGTACTATTAAAATGTATAATCGATGAATTTTTGGCTCGTCTTAAAATATTAGAAATCCATACTTTTTTACCGCTGACCCTATGCGACGCAACCTTATTTTATGTATATCAAGTTAAAAAATTTGTACGCTGGTGTCTGTTTGGTACCAAATGATTCTGTAATCAATGTACTATTAAAATGTATAATCGATGAATTTTTGGCTCGTCTTAAAATATTAGAAATCGATACTTTTTTACCGCTGACCCCATTCGACGCAATTTTATTTTTTGTATATCAAGTTAAAAATTTGTACGCTGGTGTCTGTTTGGTACCAAATGGTTCTGTAATCAATGTACTATTAAAATGTATAATCGATGAATTTTTGGCTCGTCTTAAAATATTAGAAATCCATACTTTTTTACCGCTGACCCTATGCGACGCAACCTTATTTTATGTATATCAAGTTAAAAAATTTGTACGCTGGTGTCTGTTTGGTACCAAAAGATTCTGTAATCAATGTACTATTAAAATGTATAATCGATGAATTTTTGGCTCGTCTTAAAATATTAGAAGTCGATACTTTTTTACCGCTGACCCCATTCGACGCAACTTTATTTTATGTATATGAAGTTAAAAAATTTGTACGCTGGTGTCTGCATATCAAAAGATTCTGTAATCAATGTACTATTAAAATGTATAATCGATGAATTTTTGGCTCGTCTTAAAATATTAGAAATCGATACTTTTTTACCGCTGACCCTATGCGACGCATCCTTAATTTATGTATAGCAAATGAAAAAGTTTGTATGCTGTTGTCTGCTTGGTACCAAAAGATTCTGTAATCAATGTACTATTAAAATGTATAATGGATGAATTTTTGGCTCGTCTTTAAATATTAGAAATCGATACTTTTTTACCGCTGACCCCATTCGACGCAACTTTATTTTATGTATATCAAGTTAAAAAATTTGTACGCTAGTGTCTGTTTGGTACCAAATGATTCTGTAATCAATGTACTATTAAAATGTATAATCGATGAATTTTTGGCTCGTCTTAAAATATTAGAAATCGATACTTTTTTACCGCTGACCCCATTCGACGCAACTTTATTTTATGTATATCAAGTTAAAAAATTTGTACGCTAGTGTCTGTTTGGTACCAAATGGTTCTGTAATCAATGTACTATTAAAATGTATAATCGATGAATTTTTGGCTCGTCTTAAAATATTAGAAATCGATACTTTTTTACCGCTGACCCTATGCGACGCAACCTTATTTTATGTATATCAAGTTAAATAATTTGTACGCTGGTGTCTGTTTGGTACCAAATGATTGTGTAATCAATGCACTATTAAAATGTATAATCGATGAATTTTTGGCTCGTCTTAAAATATTAGAAATCGATACTTTTTTACCGCTGACCCTATGCGACGCATCCTTAATTTATGTATAGCAAATGAAAAAGTTTGTATGCTGTTGTCTGCTTGGTACCAAAAGATTCTGTAATCAATGTACTATTAAAATGTATAATGGATGAATTTTTGGCTCGTCTTTAAATATTAGAAATCGATACTTTTTTACCGCTGACCTCATGCGACGCAATCTTATTTTATGTATATCAAGTTAAAAAATTTGTACGCAGGTGTCTGTTTGGTTCCAAATGGTTCTGTAATCAATGTACTATTAAAATGTATAATCGATGAATTTTTGGCTCGTCTTAAAATATTAGAAATCGATACTTTTTTACCGCTGACCCTATGCGACGCATCCTTAATTTATGTATAGCAAATGAAAATGTTTGTATGCTGTTGTCTGCTTGGTACCAAAAGATTCTGTAATCAATGTACTATTAAAATGTATAATGGATGAATTTTTGGCTCGTCTTTAAATATTAGAAATCGATACTTTTTTACCGCTGACCCCATGCGACGCAACCTTATTTTATGTATATCAAGTTAAAAAATTTGTACGCTGGTGTCTGTTTGGTACCAAATGGTTCTGTAATCAATGTACTATTAAAATGTATAATCGATGAATTTTTGGCTCGTCTTAAAATATTAGAATTCCATACTTTTTTACCGCTGACCCTATGCGACGCAACCTTATTTTATGTATATCAAGTTAAAAAATTTGTACGCTGGTGTCTGTTTGGTACCAAATGATTCTGTAATCAATGTACTATTAAAATGTATAATCGATGAATTTTTGGCTCGTCTTAAAATATTCGAAATCCATACTTTTTTACCGCTGACCCTATGCGACGCAACCTTATTTTATGTATAGCAAATGAAAATGTTTGTATGCTGTTGTCTGCTTGGTACCAAAAGATTCTGTAATCAATGTACTATTAAAATGTATAATGGATGAATTTTTGGCTCGTCTTTAAATATTAGAAATCGATACTTTTTTACCGCTGACCCCATGCGACGCAACCTTATTTTATGTATATCAAGTTAAAAAATTTGTACGCTGGTGTCTGTTTGGTACCAAATGGTTCTGTAATCAATGTACTATTAAAATGTATAATCGATGAATTTTTGGCTCGTCTTAAAATATTAGAAATCGATACTTTTTTACCGCTGACCCCATTCGACGCAACTTTATTTTATGTATATCAAGTTAAAAAATTTGTACGCTGGTGTCTGTTTGGTACCAAATGGTTCTGTAATCAATGTACTATTAAAATGTATAATCGATGAATTTTTGGCTCGTCTTAAAATATTCGAAATCCATACTTTTTTACCGCTGACCCTATGCGACGCAACCTTATTTTATGTATAGCAAGTTAAAAAATTTGTACGCTGGTGTCTGTTTGGTACCAAATGATTCTTCTAATCAATGTACTATTAAAATGTATAATCGATGAATTTTTGGCTCGTCTTAAAATATTAGAAATCGATACTTTTTTACCGCTGACCCCATTCGACGCAACTTTATTTTATGTATATGAAATTAAAAAATTTGTACGCTGGTGTCTGCATGGTATCAAAAGATTCTGTAATCAATGTACTATTAAAATGTATAATCGATGAATTTTTGGCTCGTCTTAAAATATTAGAAATCGATACTTTTTTACCGCTGACCCTATGCGACGCAACCTTATTTTATGTATATCAAGTTAAAAAATTTGTACGCTGGTGTCTGTTTGGCACCAAATGATTCTGTAATCAATGTACTATTAAAATGTATAATCGATGAATTTTTGGCTCGTCTTAAAATATTAGAAATCGATACTTTTTTACCGCTGACCCCATTCGACGCAACTTTATTTTATGTATATCAAGTTAAAAAATTTGTACGCTGGTGTCCGTTTGGTACCAAATAGTTCTGTAATCAATGTACTATTAAAATGTATAATCGATGAATTTTTGGCTCGTCTTAAAATATTAGAAATCCATACTTTTTTACCGCTGACCCTATGCGACGCAACCTTATTTTATGTATAGCAAGTTAAAAAATTTGTGCGCTGGTGTCTGTTTGGTACCAAATGATTCTGTAATCAATGTACTATTAAAATGTATAATCGATGAATTTTTGGCTCGTCTTAAAATATTAGAAATCGATACTTTTTTACCGCTGACCCCATTCGACGCAACTTTATTTTATGTATATGAAGTTAAAAAATTTGTACGCTGGTGTCTGCATAGTATCAAAAGATTCTGTAATCAATGTACTATTAAAATGTATAATCGATGAATTTTTGGCTCGTCTTAAAATATTAGAAATCGATACTTTTTTACCGCTGACCCTATGCGACGCAACCTTATTTTATGTATATCAAGTTAAAAAATTTGTACGCTGGTGTCTGTTTGGTACCAAATGGTTCTGTAATCAATGTACTATTAAAATGTATAATCGATGAATTTTTGGCTCGTCTTAAAATATTAGAAATCCATACTTTTTTACCGCTGACCCTATGCGACGCAACATTATTTTATGTATATCAAGTTAAAAAATTTGTACGCTGGTGTCTGTTTGGTACCAAATGGTTCTGTAATCAATGTACTATTAAAATGTATAATCGATGAATTTTTGGCTCGTCTTAAAATATTAGAAATCGATACTTTTTTACCGCTGACCCCATTCGACGCAACTTTATTTTATGTATATGAAGTTAAAAAATTTGTACGCTGGTGTCTGCATGGTATCAAAAGATTCTGTAATCAATGTACTATTAAAATGTATAATCGATGAATTTTTGGCTCGTCTTAAAATATTAGAAATCGATACTTTTTTACCGCTGACCCTATGCGACGCAACCTTATTTTATGTATTTGTACGCTGGTGTCTGCATAGTATCAAAAGATTCTGTAATCAATGTACTATTAAAATGTATAATCGATGAATTTTTGGCTCGTCTTAAAATATTAGAAATCGATACTTTTTTACCGCTGACCCTATGCGACGCAACCTTATTTTATGTATATCAAGTTAAAAAATTTGTACGCTGGTGTCTGTTTGGTACCAAATGGTTCTGTAATCAATGTACTATTAAAATGTATAATCGATGAATTTTTGGCTCGTCTTAAAATATTCGAAATCCATACTTTTTTACCGCTGACCCTATGCGACGCAACCTTATTTTATGTATAGCAAGTTAAAAAATTTGTACGCTGGTGTCTGTTTGGTACCAAATGATTCTGTAATCAATGTACTATTAAAATGTATAATCGATGAATTTTTGGCTCGTCTTAAAATATTAGAAATCGATACTTTTTTACCGCTGACCCTATGCGACGCAACCTTATTTTATGTATATCAAGTTAAAAAATTTGTACGCTGGTGTCTGCTTGGTACCAAAAGATTCTGTAATCAATGTACTATTAAAATGTATAATGGATGAATTTTTGGCTCGTCTTTAAATATTAAAAATCGATACTTTTTTACCGCTGACCCCATTCGACGCAACTTTATTTTATGTATATCAAGTTAAAAAATTTGTACGCTAGTGTCTGTTTGGTACCAAATGATTCTGTAATCAATGTACTATTAAAATGTATAATCGATGAATTTTTGGCTCGTCTTAAAATATTAGAAATCGATACTTTTTTACCGCTGACCCCATTCGACGCAACTTTATTTTATGTATATCAAGTTAAAAAATTTGTACGCTAGTGTCTGTTTGGTACCAAATGGTTCTGTAATCAATGTACTATTAAAATGTATAATCGATGAATTTTTGGCTCGTCTTAAAATATTAGAAATCGATACTTTTTTACCGCTGACCCTATGCGACGCAACCTTATTTTATGTATATCAAGTTAAATAATTTGTACGCTGGTGTCTGTTTGGTACCAAATGATTGTGTAATCAATGCACTATTAAAATGTATAATCGATGAATTTTTGGCTCGTCTTAAAATATTAGAAATCGATACTTTTTTACCGCTGACCCTATGCGACGCATCCTTAATTTATGTATAGCAAATGAAAAAGTTTGTATGCTGTTGTCTGCTTGGTACCAAAAGATGCTGTAATCAATGTACTATTAAAATGTATAATGGATGAATTTTTGGCTCGTCTTTAAATATTAGAAATCGATACTTTTTTACCGCTGACCTCATGCGACGCAATCTTATTTTATGTATATCAAGTTAAAAAATTTGTACGCAGGTGTCTGTTTGGTACCAAATGGTTCTGTAATCAATGTACTATTAAAATGTATAATCGATGAATTTTTGGCTCGTCTTAAAATATTAGAAATCGATACTTTTTTACCGCTGACCCTATGCGACGCATCCTTAATTTATGTATAGCAAATGAAAAAGTTTGTATGCTGTTGTCTGCTTGGTACCAAAAGATTCTGTAATCAATGTACTATTAAAATGTATAATGGATGAATTTTTGGCTCGTCTTTAAATATTAGAAATCGATACTTTTTTACCGCTGACCCCATGCGACGCAACCTTATTTTATGTATATCAAGTTAAAAAATTTGTACGCTGGTGTCTGTTTGGTACCAAATGGTTCTGTAATCAATGTACTATTAAAATGTATAATCGATGAATTTTTGGCTCGTCTTAAAATATTAGAATTCCATACTTTTTTACCGCTGACCCTATGCGACGCAACCTTATTTTATGTATATCAAGTTAAAAAATTTGTACGCTGGTGTCTGTTTGGTACCAAATGGTTCTGTAATCAATGTACTATTAAAATGTATAATCGATGAATTTTTGGCTCGTCTTAAAATATTCGAAATCCATACTTTTTTACCGCTGACCCTATGCGACGCAACCTT
Source organism: Prenolepis imparis (assembly GCF_030444845.1). Taxonomy (NCBI): domain Eukaryota; kingdom Metazoa; phylum Arthropoda; class Insecta; order Hymenoptera; family Formicidae; genus Prenolepis; species Prenolepis imparis. The sequence goes on along the minus strand of NW_028141391.1, from coordinate 46,630 downwards.
ATTTTATGTATAGCAAGTTAAAAAATTTGTACGCTGGTGTCTGTTTGGTACCAAATGATTCTGTAATCAATGTACTATTAAAATGTATAATCGATGAATTTTTGGCTCGTCTTAAAATATTAGAAATCGATACTTTTTTACCGCTGACCCTATGCGACGCAACCTTATTTTATGTATATCAAGTTAAATAATTTGTACGCTGGTGTCTGTTTGGTACCAAATGATTGTGTAAACAATGTACTATTAAAATGTATAATCGATGAATTTTTGGCTCGTCTTAAAATATTAGAAATCGATACTTTTTTACCGCTGACCCCATTCGACGCAACTTTATTTTATGTATATCAAGTTAAAAATTTGTACGCTGGTGTCTGTTTGGTACCAAATGGTTCTGTAATCAATGTACTATTAAAATGTATAATCGATGAATTTTTGGCTCGTCTTAAAATATTAGAAATCCATACTTTTTTACCGCTGACCCTATGCGACGCAACCTTATTTTATGTATATCAAGTTAAAAAATTTGTACGCTGGTGTCTGTTTGGTACCAAATGATTCTGTAATCAATGTACTATTAAAATGTATAATCGATGAATTTTTGGCTCGTCTTAAAATATTAGAAATCGATACTTTTTTACCGCTGACCCCATTCGACGCAACTTTATTTTATGTATATGAAGTTAAAAAATTTGTACGCTGGTGTCTGCATGGTATCAAAAGATTCTGTAATCAATGTACTATTAAAATGTATAATCGATGAATTTTTGGCTCGTCTTAAAATATTAGAAATCGATACTTTTTTACCGCTGACCCTATGCGACGCAACCTTATTTTATGTATATCAAGTTAAAAAATTTGTACGCTGGTGTCTGTTTGGTACCAAATGGTTCTGTAATCAATGTACTATTAAAATGTATAATCGATGAATTTTTGGCTCGTCTTAAAATATTAGAAATCCATATTTTTTTACCGCTGATCCTATGCGACGCAACCTTATTTTATGTATATCAAGTTAAAAAATTTGTACGCTGGTGTCTGTTTGGCACCAAATGATTCTGTAATCAATGTACTATTAAAATGTATAATCGATGAATTTTTGGCTCGTCTTAAAATATTAGAAATCGATACTTTTTTACCGCTGACCCCATTCGACGCAACTTTATTTTATGTATATCAAGTTAAAAAATTTGTACGCTGGTGTCCGTTTGGTACCAAATGGTTATGTAATCAATGTACTATTAAAATGTATAATCGATGAATTTTTGGCTCGTCTTAAAATATTAGAAATCCATACTTTTTTACCGCTGACCCTATGCGACGCAACCTTATTTTATGTATAGCAAGTTAAAAAATTTGTACGCTGGTGTCTGTTTGGTACCAAATGATTCTGTAATCAATGTACTATTAAAATGTATAATCGATGAATTTTTGGCTCGTCTTAAAATATTAGAAATCGATACTTTTTTACCGCTGACCCCATTCGACGCAACTTTATTTTATGTATATGAAGTTAAAAAATTTGTACGCTGGTGTCTGCATAGTATCAAAAGATTCTGTAATCAATGTACTATTAAAATGTATAATCGATGAATTTTTGGCTCGTCTTAAAATATTAGAAATCGATACTTTTTTACCGCTGACCCTATGCGACGCAACCTTATTTTATGTATATCAAGTTAAAAAATTTGTACGCTGGTGTCTGTTTGGTACCAAATGGTTCTGTAATCAATGTACTATTAAAATGTATAATCGATGAATTTTTGGCTCGTCTTAAAATATTAGAAATCCATACTTTTTTACCGCTGACCCTATGCGACGCAACATTATTTTATGCATATCAAGTTAAAAAATTTGTACGCTGGTGTCTGTTTGGTACCAAATGGTTCTGTAATCAATGTACTATTAAAATGTATAATCGATGAATTTTTGGCTCGTCTTAAAATATTAGAATTCCATACTTTTTTACCGCTGACCCTATGCGACGCAACCTTATTTTATGTATATCAAGTTAAAAAATTTGTACGCTGGTGTCTGTTTGGTACCAAATGATTCTGTAATCAATGTACTATTAAAATGTATAATCGATGAATTTTTGGCTCGTCTTAAAATATTAGAAATCGATACTTTTTTACCGCTGACCCCATTCGACGCAACTTTATTTTATGTATATGAAGTTAAAAAATTTGTACGCTGGTGTCTGCATGGTATCAAAAGATTCTGTAATCAATGTACTATTAAAATGTATAATCGATGAATTTTTGGCTCGTCTTAAAATATTAGAAATCGATACTTTTTTACCGCTGACCCTATGCGACGCAACCTTATTTTATGTATATCAAGTTAAAAAATTTGTACGCTGGTGTCTGTTTGGTACCAAATGGTTCTGTAATCAATGTACTATTAAAATGTATAATCGATGAATTTTTGGCTCGTCTTAAAATATTAGAAATCCATATTTTTTTACCGCTGATCCTATGCGACGCAACCTTATTTTATGTATATCAAGTTAAAAAATTTGTACGCTGGTGTCTGTTTGGCACCAAATGATTCTGTAATCAATGTACTATTAAAATGTATAATCGATGAATTTTTGGCTCGTCTTAAAATATTAGAAATCGATACTTTTTTACCGCTGACCCCATTCGACGCAACTTTATTTTATGTATATCAAGTTAAAAAATTTGTACGCTGGTGTCCGTTTGGTACCAAATGGTTCTGTAATCAATGTACTATTAAAATGTATAATCGATGAATTTTTGGCTCGTCTTAAAATATTAGAAATCCATACTTTTTTACCGCTGACCCTATGCGACGCAACCTTATTTTATGTATAGCAAGTTAAAAAATTTGTACGCTGGTGTCTGTTTGGTACCAAATGATTCTGTAATCAATGTACTATTAAAATGTATAATCGATGAATTTTTGGCTCGTCTTAAAATATTAGAAATCGATACTTTTTTACCGCTGACCCCATTCGACGCAACTTTATTTTATGTATATGAAGTTAAAAAATTTGTACGCTGGTGTCTGCATAGTATCAAAAGATTCTGTAATCAATGTACTATTAAAATGTATAATCGATGAATTTTTGGCTCGTCTTAAAATATTAGAAATCGATACTTTTTTACCGCTGACCCTATGCGACGCAACCTTATTTTATGTATATCAAGTTAAAAAATTTGTACGCTGGTGTCTGTTTGGTACCAAATGGTTCTGTAATCAATGTACTATTAAAATGTATAATCGATGAATTTTTGGCTCGTCTTAAAATATTAGAAATCCATACTTTTTTACCGCTGACCCTATGCGACGCAACATTATTTTATGCATATCAAGTTAAAAAATTTGTACGCTGGTGTCTGTTTGGTACCAAATGGTTCTGTAATCAATGTACTATTAAAATGTATAATCGATGAATTTTTGGCTCGTCTTAAAATATTAGAATTCCATACTTTTTTACCGCTGACCCTATGCGACGCAACCTTATTTTATGTATATCAAGTTAAAAAATTTGTACGCTGGTGTCTGTTTGGTACCAAATGGTTCTGTAATCAATGTACTATTAAAATGTATAATCGATGAATTTTTGGCTCGTCTTAAAATATTAGAAATCCATATTTTTTTACCGCTGACCCTATGCGACGCAACCTTATTTTATGTATATCAAGTTAAAAAATTTGTACGCTGGTGTCTGTTTAGCACCAAATGATTCTGTAATCAATGTACTATTAAAATGTATAATCGATGAATTTTTGGCTCGTCTTAAAATATTAGAAATCGATACTTTTTTACCGCTGACCCTATGCGACGCAACCTTATTTTATGTATATCAAGTTAAAAAATTTGTACGCTGGTGTCTGTTTGGTACCAAATGGTTCTGTAATCAATGTACTATTAAAATGTATAATCGATGAATTTTTGGCTCGTCTTAAAATATTAGAAATCCATATTTTTTTACCGCTGATCCTATGCGACGCAACCTTATTTTATGTATATCAAGTTAAAAAATTTGTACGCTGGTGTCTGTTTGGCACCAAATGATTCTGTAATCAATGTACTATTAAAATGTATAATCGATGAATTTTTGGCTCGTCTTAAAATATTAGAAATCGATACTTTTTTACCGCTGACCCCATTCGACGCAACTTTATTTTATGTATATCAAGTTAAAAAATTTGTACGCTGGTGTCCGTTTGGTACCAAATGGTTCTGTAATCAATGTACTATTAAAATGTATAATCGATGAATTTTTGGCTCGTCTTAAAATATTAGAAATCCATACTTTTTTACCGCTGACCCTATGCGACGCAACCTTATTTTATGTATAGCAAGTTAAAAAATTTGTACGCTGGTGTCTGTTTGGTACCAAATGATTCTGTAATCAATGTACTATTAAAATGTATAATCGATGAATTTTTGGCTCGTCTTAAAATATTAGAAATCGATACTTTTTTACCGCTGACCCCATTCGACGCAACTTTATTTTATGTATATGAAGTTAAAAAATTTGTACGCTGGTGTCTGCATAGTATCAAAAGATTCTGTAATCAATGTACTATTAAAATGTATAATCGATGAATTTTTGGCTCGTCTTAAAATATTAGAAATCGATACTTTTTTACCGCTGACCCTATGCGACGCAACCTTATTTTATGTATATCAAGTTAAAAAATTTGTACGCTGGTGTCTGTTTGGTACCAAATGGTTCTGTAATCAATGTACTATTAAAATGTATAATCGATGAATTTTTGGCTCGTCTTAAAATATTAGAAATCCATACTTTTTTACCGCTGACCCTATGCGACGCAACATTATTTTATGCATATCAAGTTAAAAAATTTGTACGCTGGTGTCTGTTTGGTACCAAATGGTTCTGTAATCAATGTACTATTAAAATGTATAATCGATGAATTTTTGGCTCGTCTTAAAATATTAGAATTCCATACTTTTTTACCGCTGACCCTATGCGACGCAACCTTATTTTATGTATATCAAGTTAAAAAATTTGTACGCTGGTGTCTGTTTGGTACCAAATGGTTCTGTAATCAATGTACTATTAAAATGTATAATCGATGAATTTTTGGCTCGTCTTAAAATATTAGAAATCCATATTTTTTTACCGCTGACCCTATGCGACGCAACCTTATTTTATGTATATCAAGTTAAAAAATTTGTACGCTGGTGTCTGTTTAGCACCAAATGATTCTGTAATCAATGTACTATTAAAATGTATAATCGATGAATTTTTGGCTCGTCTTAAAATATTAGAAATCGATACTTTTTTACCGCTGACCCCATTCGACGCAACTTTATTTTATGTATATGAAGTTAAAAAATTTGTACGCTGGTGTCTGCATAGTATCAAAAGATTCTGTAATCAATGTACTATTAAAATGTATAATCGATGAATTTTTGGCTCGTCTTAAAATAGTACTCTGCGTTGATACCACTGCTTTGACCCTATGCGACGCAACCTTATTTTATGTATATCAAGTTAAAAAATTTGTACGCTGGTGTCTGTTTGATACCAAATGGTTCTGTAATCAATGTACTATTAAAATGTATAATCGATGAATTTTTGGCTCGTCTTAAAATATTAGAAATCCATACTTTTTTACCGCTGACCCTATGCGACGCAACATTATTTTATGTATATCAAGTTAAAAAATTTGTACGCTGGTGTCTGTTTGGTACCAAATGGTTCTGTAATCAATGTACTATTAAAATGTATAATCGATGAATTTTTGGCTCGTCTTAAAATATTAGAAATCCATACTTTTTTACCGCTGACCCTATGCGACGCAACATTATTTTATGTATATCAAGTTAAAAAATTTGTACGCTGGTGTCTGTTTGGTACCAAATGATTCTGTAATCAATGTACTATTAAAATGTATAATCGATGAATTTTTGGCTCGTCTTAAAATATTCGAAATCCATACTTTTTTACCGCTGACCCTATGCGACGCAACCTTATTTTATGTATAGCAAATGAAAATGTTTGTATGCTGTTGTCTGCTTGGTACCAAAAGATTCTGTAATCAATGTACTATTAAAATGTATAATGGATGAATTTTTGGCTCGTCTTTAAATATTAGAAATCGATACTTTTTTACCGCTGACCCCATGCGACGCAACCTTATTTTATGTATATCAAGTTAAAAAATTTGTACGCTGGTGTCTGTTTGGTACCAAATGGTTCTGTAATCAATGTACTATTAAAATGTATAATCGATGAATTTTTGGCTCGTCTTAAAATATTAGAAATCGATACTTTTTTACCGCTGACCCCATTCGACGCAACTTTATTTTATGTATATCAAGTTAAAAAATTTGTACGCTGGTGTCTGTTTGGTACCAAATGGTTCTGTAATCAATGTACTATTAAAATGTATAATCGATGAATTTTTGGCTCGTCTTAAAATATTCGAAATCCATACTTTTTTACCGCTGACCCTATGCGACGCAACCTTATTTTATGTATAGCAAGTTAAAAAATTTGTACGCTGGTGTCTGTTTGGTACCAAATGATTCTTCTAATCAATGTACTATTAAAATGTATAATCGATGAATTTTTGGCTCGTCTTAAAATATTAGAAATCGATACTTTTTTACCGCTGACCCTATGCGACGCAACCTTATTTTATGTATATCAAGTTAAATAATTTGTACGCTGGTGTCTGTTTGGTACCAAATGATTGTGTAAACAATGTACTATTAAAATGTATAATCGATGAATTTTTGGCTCGTCTTAAAATATTAGAAATCGATACTTTTTTACCGCTGACCCCATTCGACGCAACTTTATTTTATGTATATCAAGTTAAAAATTTGTACGCTGGTGTCTGTTTGGTACCAAATGGTTCTGTAATCAATGTACTATTAAAATGTATAATCGATGAATTTTTGGCTCGTCTTAAAATATTAGAAATCCATACTTTTTTACCGCTGACCCTATGCGACGCAACCTTATTTTATGTATATCAAGTTAAAAAATTTGTACGCTGGTGTCTGTTTGGTACCAAATGATTCTGTAATCAATGTACTATTAAAATGTATAATCGATGAATTTTTGGCTCGTCTTAAAATATTAGAAATCGATACTTTTTTACCGCTGACCCCATTCGACGCAACTTTATTTTATGTATATGAAATTAAAAAATTTGTACGCTGGTGTCTGCATGGTATCAAAAGATTCTGTAATCAATGTACTATTAAAATGTATAATCGATGAATTTTTGGCTCGTCTTAAAATATTAGAAATCGATACTTTTTTACCGCTGACCCTATGCGACGCAACCTTATTTTATGTATATCAAGTTAAAAAATTTGTACGCTGGTGTCTGTTTGGCACCAAATGATTCTGTAATCAATGTACTATTAAAATGTATAATCGATGAATTTTTGGCTCGTCTTAAAATATTAGAAATCGATACTTTTTTACCGCTGACCCCATTCGACGCAACTTTATTTTATGTATATCAAGTTAAAAAATTTGTACGCTGGTGTCCGTTTGGTACCAAATGGTTCTGTAATCAATGTACTATTAAAATGTATAATCGATGAATTTTTGGCTCGTCTTAAAATATTAGAAATCCATACTTTTTTACCGCTGACCCTATGCGACGCAACCTTATTTTATGTATAGCAAGTTAAAAAATTTGTGCGCTGGTGTCTGTTTGGTACCAAATGATTCTGTAATCAATGTACTATTAAAATGTATAATCGATGAATTTTTGGCTCGTCTTAAAATATTAGAAATCGATACTTTTTTACCGCTGACCCTATGCGACGCAACCTTATTTTATGTATATCAAGTTAAAAAATTTGTACGCTGGTGTCTGCTTGGTACCAAAAGATTCTGTAATCAATGTACTATTAAAATGTATAATGGATGAATTTTTGGCTCGTCTTAAAATATTAGAAATCGATACTTTTTTACCGCTGACCCTATGCGACGCAACCTTATTTTATGTATATCAAGTTAAAAAATTTGTACGCTGGTGTCTGTTTGGTACCAAATGGTTCTGTAATCAATGTACTATTAAAATGTATAATCGATGAATTTTTGGCTCGTCTTAAAATATTAGAAATCCATACTTTTTTACCGCTGACCCTATGCGACGCAACATTATTTTATGTATATCAAGTTAAAAAATTTGTACGCTGGTGTCTGTTTGGTACCAAATGGTTCTGTAATCAATGTACTATTAAAATGTATAATCGATGAATTTTTGGCTCGTCTTAAAATATTAGAAATCGATACTTTTTTACCGCTGACCCTATGCGACGCAACCTTATTTTATGTATATCAAGTTAAATAATTTGTACGCTGGTGTCTGTTTGGTACCAAATGATTGTGTAATCAATGCACTATTAAAATGTATAATCGATGAATTTTTGGCTCGTCTTAAAATATTAGAAATCGATACTTTTTTACCGCTGACCCTATGCGACGCATCCTTAATTTATGTATAGCAAATGAAAAAGTTTGTATGCTGTTGTCTGCTTGGTACCAAAAGATGCTGTAATCAATGTACTATTAAAATGTATAATGGATGAATTTTTGGCTCGTCTTTAAATATTAGAAATCGATACTTTTTTACCGCTGACCTCATGCGACGCAATCTTATTTTATGTATATCAAGTTAAAAAATTTGTACGCAGGTGTCTGTTTGGTACCAAATGGTTCTGTAATCAATGTACTATTAAAATGTATAATCGATGAATTTTTGGCTCGTCTTAAAATATTAGAAATCGATACTTTTTTACCGCTGACCCTATGCGACGCATCCTTAATTTATGTATAGCAAATGAAAAAGTTTGTATGCTGTTGTCTGCTTGGTACCAAAAGATTCTGTAATCAATGTACTATTAAAATGTATAATGGATGAATTTTTGGCTCGTCTTTAAATATTAGAAATCGATACTTTTTTACCGCTGACCCCATGCGACGCAACCTTATTTTATGTATATCAAGTTAAAAAATTTGTACGCTGGTGTCTGTTTGGTACCAAATGGTTCTGTAATCAATGTACTATTAAAATGTATAATCGATGAATTTTTGGCTCGTCTTAAAATATTAGAATTCCATACTTTTTTACCGCTGACCCTATGCGACGCAACCTTATTTTATGTATATCAAGTTAAAAAATTTGTACGCTGGTGTCTGTTTGGTACCAAATGGTTCTGTAATCAATGTACTATTAAAATGTATAATCGATGAATTTTTGGCTCGTCTTAAAATATTCGAAATCCATACTTTTTTACCGCTGACCCTATGCGACGCAACCTTATTTTATGTATAGCAAGTTAAAAAATTTGTACGCTGGTGTCTGTTTGGTACCAAATGATTCTGTAATCAATGTACTATTAAAATGTATAATCGATGAATTTTTGGCTCGTCTTAAAATATTAGAAATCGATACTTTTTTACCGCTGACCCTATGCGACGCAACCTTATTTTATGTATATCAAGTTAAATAATTTGTACGCTGGTGTCTGTTTGGTACCAAATGATTGTGTAAACAATGTACTATTAAAATGTATAATCGATGAATTTTTGGCTCGTCTTAAAATATTAGAAATCGATACTTTTTTACCGCTGACCCCATTCGACGCAACTTTATTTTATGTATATCAAGTTAAAAATTTGTACGCTGGTGTCTGTTTGGTACCAAATGGTTCTGTAATCAATGTACTATTAAAATGTATAATCGATGAATTTTTGGCTCGTCTTAAAATATTAGAAATCCATACTTTTTTACCGCTGACCCTATGCGACGCAACCTTATTTTATGTATATCAAGTTAAAAAATTTGTACGCTGGTGTCTGTTTGGTACCAAATGATTCTGTAATCAATGTACTATTAAAATGTATAATCGATGAATTTTTGGCTCGTCTTAAAATATTAGAAATCGATACTTTTTTACCGCTGACCCCATTCGACGCAACTTTATTTTATGTATATGAAGTTAAAAAATTTGTACGCTGGTGTCTGCATGGTATCAAAAGATTCTGTAATCAATGTACTATTAAAATGTATAATCGATGAATTTTTGGCTCGTCTTAAAATATTAGAAATCGATACTTTTTTACCGCTGACCCTATGCGACGCAACCTTATTTTATGTATATCAAGTTAAAAAATTTGTACGCTGGTGTCTGTTTGGTACCAAATGGTTCTGTAATCAATGTACTATTAAAATGTATAATCGATGAATTTTTGGCTCGTCTTAAAATATTAGAAATCCATATTTTTTTACCGCTGATCCTATGCGACGCAACCTTATTTTATGTATATCAAGTTAAAAAATTTGTACGCTGGTGTCTGTTTGGCACCAAATGATTCTGTAATCAATGTACTATTAAAATGTATAATCGATGAATTTTTGGCTCGTCTTAAAATATTAGAAATCGATACTTTTTTACCGCTGACCCCATTCGACGCAACTTTATTTTATGTATATCAAGTTAAAAAATTTGTACGCTGGTGTCCGTTTGATACCAAATGGTTCTGTAATCAATGTACTATTAAAATGTATAATCGATGAATTTTTGGCTCGTCTTAAAATATTAGAAATCCATACTTTTTTACCGCTGACCCTATGCGACGCAACCTTATTTTATGTATAGCAAGTTAAAAAATTTGTACGCTGGTGTCTGTTTGGTACCAAATGATTCTGTAATCAATGTACTATTAAAATGTATAATCGATGAATTTTTGGCTCGTCTTAAAATATTAGAAATCGATACTTTTTTACCGCTGACCCCATTCGACGCAACTTTATTTTATGTATATGAAGTTAAAAAATTTGTACGCTGGTGTCTGCATAGTATCAAAAGATTCTGTAATCAATGTACTATTAAAATGTATAATCGATGAATTTTTGGCTCGTCTTAAAATATTAGAAATCGATACTTTTTTACCGCTGACCCTATGCGACGCAACCTTATTTTATGTATATCAAGTTAAAAAATTTGTACGCTGGTGCCTGTTTGGTACCAAATGGTTCTGTAATCAATGTACTATTAAAATGTATAATCGATGAATTTTTGGCTCGTCTTAAAATATTAGAAATCCATACTTTTTTACCGCTGACCCTATGCGACGCAACATTATTTTATGCATATCAAGTTAAAAAATTTGTACGCTGGTGTCTGTTTGGTACCAAATGGTTCTGTAATCAATGTACTATTAAAATGTATAATCGATGAATTTTTGGCTCGTCTTAAAATATTAGAATTCCATACTTTTTTACCGCTGACCCTATGCGACGCAACCTTATTTTATGTATATCAAGTTAAAAAATTTGTACGCTGGTGTCTGTTTGGTACCAAATGGTTCTGTAATCAATGTACTATTAAAATGTATAATCGATGAATTTTTGGCTCGTCTTAAAATATTAGAAATCCATATTTTTTTACCGCTGACCCTATGCGACGCAACCTTATTTTATGTATATCAAGTTAAAAAATTTGTACGCTGGTGTCTGTTTAGCACCAAATGATTCTGTAATCAATGTACTATTAAAATGTATAATCGATGAATTTTTGGCTCGTCTTAAAATATTAGAAATCGATACTTTTTTACCGCTGACCCCATTCGACGCAACTTTATTTTATGTATATCAAGTTAAAAAATTTGTACGCTGGTGTCCGTTTGGTACCAAATGGTTCTGTAATCAATGTACTATTAAAATGTATAATCGATGAATTTTTGGCTCGTCTTAAAATATTAGAAATCCATACTTTTTTACCGCTGACCCTATGCGACGCAACCTTATTTTATGTATAGCAAGTTAAAAAATTTGTACGCTGGTGTCTGTTTGGTACCAAATGATTCTGTAATCAATGTACTATTAAAATGTATAATCGATGAATTTTTGGCTCGTCTTAAAATATTAGAAATCGATACTTTTTTACCGCTGACCCCATTCGACGCAACTTTATTTTATGTATATGAAGTTAAAAAATTTGTACGCTGGTGTCTGCATAGTATCAAAAGATTCTGTAATCAATGTACTATTAAAATGTATAATCGATGAATTTTTGGCTCGTCTTAAAATATTAGAAATCGATACTTTTTTACCGCTGACCCTATGCGACGCAACCTTATTTTATGTATATCAAGTTAAAAAATTTGTACGCTGGTGTCTGTTTGGTACCAAATGGTTCTGTAATCAATGTACTATTAAAATGTATAATCGATGAATTTTTGGCTCGTCTTAAAATATTAGAAATCCATACTTTTTTACCGCTGACCCTATGCGACGCAACATTATTTTATGCATATCAAGTTAAAAAATTTGTACGCTGGTGTCTGTTTGGTACCAAATGGTTCTGTAATCAATGTACTATTAAAATGTATAATCGATGAATTTTTGGCTCGTCTTAAAATATTAGAATTCCATACTTTTTTACCGCTGACCCTATGCGACGCAACCTTATTTTATGTATATCATGTTAAAAAATTTGTACGCTGGTGTCTGTTTGGTACCAAATGATTCTGTAATCAATGTACTATTAAAATGTATAATCGATGAATTTTTGGCTCGTCTTAAAATATTAGAAATCGATACTTTTTTACCGCTGACCCTATGCGACGCAACCTTATTTTATGTATATCAAGTTATATAATTTGTACGCTGGTGTCTGTTTGGTACCAAATGGTTCTGTAATCAATGTACTATTAAAATGTATAATCGATGAATTTTAGGCTCGTCTTAAAATATTAGAAATCCATACTTTTTTACCGCTGACCCTATGCGACGCAACCTTATTTTATGTATAGCAAGTTAAAAAATTTGTACGCTGGTGTCTGTTTGGTACCAAATGATTCTGTAATCAATGTACTATTAAAATGTATAATCGATGAATTTTAGGCTCGTCTTAAAATATTAGAAATCCATACTTTTTTACCGCTGACCCTATGCGACGCAACCTTATTTTATGTATAGCAAGTTAAAAAATTTGTACGCTGGTGTCTGTTTGGTACCAAATGATTCTGTAATCAATGTACTATTAAAATGTATAATCGATGAATTTTTGGCTCGTCTTAAAATATTAGAAGTCGATACTTTTTTACCGCTGACCCCATTCGACGCAAATTTATTTTATGTATATGAAGTTAAAAAATTTGTACGCTGGTGTCTGCATAGTATCAAAAGATTCTGTAATCAATGTACTATTAAAATGTATAATCGATGAATTTTTGGCTCGTCTTAAAATATTAGAAATCGATACTTTTTTACCGCTGACCCTATGCGACGCAACCTTATTTTATGTATATCAAGTTAAAAAATTTGTACGCTGGTGTCTGTTTGGTACCAAATGATTCTGTAATCAATGTACTATTAAAAATGTATAATCGATGAATTTTTGGCTCGTCTTAAAATATTAGAAATCGATACTTTTTTACCGCTGACCCCATTCGACGCAACTTTATTTTATGTATATGAAGTTAAAAAATTTGTACGCTGGTGTCTGCATGGTATCAAAAGATTCTGTAATCAATGTACTATTAAAATGTATAATCGATGAATTTTTGGCTCGTCTTAAAATATTAGAAATCGATACTTTTTTACCGCTGACCCTATGCGACGCAACCTTATTTTATGTATATCAAGTTAAAAAATTTGTACGCTGGTGTCTGTTTGGTACCAAATGGTTCTGTAATCAATGTACTATTAAAATGTATAATCGATGAATTTTTGGCTCGTCTTAAAATATTAGAAATCCATACTTTTTTACCGCTGACCCTATGCGACGCAACCTTATTTTATGTATATCAAGTTAAAAAATTTGTACGCTGGTGTCTGTTTGGCACCAAATGATTCTGTAATCAATGTACTATTAAAATGTATAATCGATGAATTTTTGGCTCGTCTTAAAATATTAGAAATCGATACTTTTTTACCGCTGACCCCATTCGACGCAACTTTATTTTTTGTATATCAAGTTAAAAATTTGTACGCTGGTGTCTGTTTGGTACCAAATGATTCTGTAATCAATGTACTATTAAAATGTATAATCGATGAATTTTTGGCTCGTCTTAAAATATTAGAAATCGATACTTTTTTACCGCTGACCCTATACGACGCAACCTTATTTTATGTATATCAAGTTAAAAAATTTGTACGCTGGTGTCTGTTTGGTACCAAATGGTTCTGTAATCAATGTACTATTAAAATGTATAATCGATGAATTTTTGGCTCGTCTTAAAATATTAGAAATCCATACTTTTTTACCGCTGACCTTATGCGACGCAACCTTATTTTATGTATAGCAAGTTAAAAAATTTGTACGCTGGTGTCTGTTTGGTACCAAATGATTCTGTAATCAATGTACTATTAAAATGTATAATCGATGAATTTTTGGCTCGTCTTAAAATATTAGAAATCGATACTTTTTTACTGCTGACCCTATGCGACGCAACCTTATTTTATGTATATCAAGTTATATAATTTGTACGCTGGTGTCTGTTTGGTACCAAATGATTGTGTAAACAATGTACTATTAAAATGTATAATCGATGAATTTTTGGCTCGTCTTAAAATATTAGAAATCGATACTTTTTTACCGCTGACCCCATTCGACGCAACTTTATTTTTTGTATATCAAGTTAAAAATTTGTACGCTGGTGTCTGTTTGGTACCAAATGGTTCTGTAATCAATGTACTATTAAAATGTATAATCGATGAATTTTTGGCTCGTCTTAAAATATTAGAAATCCATACTTTTTTACCGCTGACCCTATGCGACGCAACCTTATTTTATGTATATCAAGTTAAAAAATTTGTACGCTGGTGTCTGTTTGGTACCAAATGATTCTGTAATCAATGTACTATTAAAATGTATAATCGATGAATTTTTGGCTCGTCTTAAAATATTAGAAGTCGATACTTTTTTACCGCTGACCCCATTCGACGCAACTTTATTTTATGTATATGAAGTTAAAAAATTTGTACGCTGGTGTCTGCATAGTATCAAAAGATTCTGTAATCAATGTACTATTAAAATGTATAATCGATGAATTTTTGGCTCGTCTTAAAATATTAGAAATCGATACTTTTTTACCGCTGACCCTATGCGACGCAACCTTATTTTATGTATATCAAGTTAAAAAATTTGTACGCTGGTGTCTGTTTGGTACCAAATGGTTCTGTAATCAATGTATTATTAAAATGTATAATCGATGAATTTTTGGCTCGTCTTAAAATATTAGAAATCCATACTTTTTTACCGCTGACCCTATGCGACGCAACCTTATTTTATGTATATCAAGTTAAAAAATTTGTACGCTGGTGTCTGTTTGGTACCAAATGATTCTGTAATCAATGTACTATTAAAATGTATAATCGATGAATTTTTGGCTCGTCTTAAAATATTAGAAATCCATACTTTTTTACCGCTGACCCTATGCGACGCAACCTTATTTTATGTATATCAAGTTAAAAAATTTGTACGCTGGTGTCTGTTTGGTACCAAATGATTCTGTAATCAATGTACTATTAAAATGTATAATCGATGAATTTTTGGCTCGTCTTAAAATATTAGAAATCGATACTTTTTTACCGCTGACCCCATTCGACGCAACTTTATTTTATGTATAGCAAGTTAAAAAATTTGTACGCTGGTGTCTGTTTGGTACCAAATGATTCTGTAATCAATGTACTATTAAAATGTATAATCGATGAATTTTTGGCTAGTCTTTAAATATTAGAAATCGATACTTTTTTACCGCTGACCCCATTCGACGCAACTTTATTTTATGTATATCAAGTTAAAAATTTGTACGCTGGTGTCTGTTTGGTACCAAATGGTTCTGTAATCAATGTACTATTAAAATGTATAATCGATGAATTTTTGGTTCGTCTTAAAATATTAGAAATCCATACTTTTTTACCGCTGACCCTATGCGACGCAACCTTATTTTATGTATATCAAGTTAAAAAATTTGTACGCTGGTGTCTGTTTGGTACCAAATGGTTCTGTAATCAATGTACTATTAAAATGTATAATCGATGAATTTTTGGCTCGTCTTAAAATATTAGAAATCGATACTTTTTTACCGCTGACCCTATGCGACGCAACCTTATTTTATGTATATCAAGTTAAAAAATTTGTACGCTGGTGTCTGTTTGGTACCAAATGGTTCTGTAATCAATGTACTATTAAAATGTATAATCGATGAATTTTTGGCTCGTCTTAAAATATTAGAAATCCATACTTTTTTACCGCTGACCCTATGCGACGCAACCTTATTTTATGTATATCAAGTTAAAAAATTTGTACGCTGGTGTCTGTTTGGTACCAACTGATTCTGTAATCAATGTACTATTAAAATGTATAATCGATGAATTTTTGGCTCGTCTTAAAATATTAGAAATCGATACTTTTTTACCGCTGACCCCATTCGACGCAACTTTATTTTATGTATATCAAGTTAAAAAATTTGTACGCTGGTGTCTGTTTGGTATCAAATGGTTCTGTAATCAATGTACTATTAAAATGTATAATCGATGAATTTGTGGCTCGTCTTAAAATATTAGAAATCCATACTTTTTTACCGCTGACCCTATGCGACGCAACCTTATTTTATGTATAGCAAGTTAAAAAATTTGTACGCTGGTGTCTGTTTGGTACCAAATGATTCTGTAATCAATGTACTATTAAAATGTATAATCGATGAATTTTTGGCTCGTCTTTAAATATTTGTAATCGATACTTTTTTACCGCTGACCCTATGCGACGCAACTTTATTTTTTGTATATCAAGTTAAAAATTTGTACGCTGGTGTCTGTTTGGTACCAAATGGTTCTGTAATCAATGTACTATTAAAATGTATAATCGATGAATTTTTGGCTCGTCTTAAAATATTAGAAATCCATACTTTTTTACCGCTGACCCTATGCGACGCAACCTTATTTTATGTATATCAAGTTAAAAAATTTGTACGCTGGTGTCTGTTTGGTACCAAATGATTCTGTAATCAATGTACTATTAAAATGTATAATCGATGAATTTTTGGCTCGTCTTAAAATATTAGAAGTCGATACTTTTTTACCGCTGACCCCATTCGACGCAACTTTATTTTATGTATATGAAGTTAAAAAATTTGTACGCTGGTGTCTGCATAGTATCAAAAGATTCTGTAATCAATGTACTATTAAAATGTATAATCGATGAATTTTTGGCTCGTCTTAAAATATTAGAAATCGATACTTTCTTACCGCTGACCCTATGCGACGCAACCTTATTTTATGTATATCAAGTTAAAAAATTTGTACGCTGGTGTCTGTTTGGTACCAAATGGTTCTGTAATCAATGTACTATTAAAATGTATAATCGATGAATTTTTGGCTCGTCTTAAAATATTAGAAATCCATACTTTTTTACCGCTGACCCTATGCGACGCAACCTTATTTTATGTATATCAAGTTAAAAAATTTGTACGCTGGTGTCTGTTTGGTACCAAATGATTCTGTAATCAATGTACTATTAAAATGTATAATCGATGAATTTTTGGCTCGTCTTAAAATATTAGAAATCCATACTTTTTTACCGCTGACCCTATGCGACGCAACCTTATTTTATGTATATCAAGTTAAAAAATTTGTACGCTGGTGTCTGTTTGGTACCAAATGATTCTGTAATCAATGTACTATTAAAATGTATAATCGATGAATTTTTGGCTCGTCTTAAAATATTAGAAATCGATACTTTTTTACCGCTGACCCCATTCGACGCAACTTTATTTTATGTATAGCAAGTTAAAAAATTTGTACGCTGGTGTCTGTTTGGTACCAAATGATTCTGTAATCAATGTACTATTAAAATGTATAATCGATGAATTTTTGGCTAGTCTTTAAATATTAGAAATCGATACTTTTTTACCGCTGACCCCATTCGACGCAACTTTATTTTATGTATATCAAGTTAAAAATTTGTACGCTGGTGTCTGTTTGGTACCAAATGGTTCTGTAATCAATGTACTATTAAAATGTATAATCGATGAATTTTTGGTTCGTCTTAAAATATTAGAAATCCATACTTTTTTACCGCTGACCCTATGCGACGCAACCTTATTTTATGTATATCAAGTTAAAAAATTTGTACGCTGGTGTCTGTTTGGTACCAAATGGTTCTGTAATCAATGTACTATTAAAATGTATAATCGATGAATTTTTGGCTCGTCTTAAAATATTAGAAATCGATACTTTTTTACCGCTGACCCTATGCGACGCAACCTTATTTTATGTATATCAAGTTAAAAAATTTGTACGCTGGTGTCTGTTTGGTACCAAATGGTTCTGTAATCAATGTACTATTAAAATGTATAATCGATGAATTTTTGGCTCGTCTTAAAATATTAGAAATCCATACTTTTTTACCGCTGACCCTATGCGACGCAACCTTATTTTATGTATATCAAGTTAAAAAATTTGTACGCTGGTGTCTGTTTGGTACCAACTGATTCTGTAATCAATGTACTATTAAAATGTATAATCGATGAATTTTTGGCTCGTCTTAAAATATTAGAAATCGATACTTTTTTACCGCTGACCCCATTCGACGCAACTTTATTTTATGTATATCAAGTTAAAAAATTTGTACGCTGGTGTCTGTTTGGTATCAAATGGTTCTGTAATCAATGTACTATTAAAATGTATAATCGATGAATTTGTGGCTCGTCTTAAAATATTAGAAATCCATACTTTTTTACCGCTGACCTTATGCGACGCAACCTTATTTTATGTATAGCAAGTTAAAAAATTTGTACGCTGGTGTCTGTTTGGTACCAAATGATTCTGTAATCAATGTACTATTAAAATGTATAATCGATGAATTTTTGGCTCGTCTTTAAATATTTGTAATCGATACTTTTTTACCGCTGACCCTATGCGACGCAACCTTATTTTATGTATAGCAAGTTAAAAAATTTGTACGCTGGTGTCTGTTTGGTACCAAATGATTCTGTAATCAATGTACTATTAAAATGTATAATCGATGAATTTTTGGCTCGTCTTAAAATATTAGAAATCGATACTTTTTTACCGCTGATCCTATGCGACGCAACCTTATTTTATGTATATCAAGTTAAATAATTTGTACGCTGGTGTCTGTTTGGTACCAAATGATTGTGTAAACAATGTACTATTAAAATGTATAATCGATGAATTTTTGGCTCGTCTTAAAATATTAGAAATCGATACTATTTTACCGCTGACCCCATTCGACGCAACTTTATTTTTTGTATATCAAGTTAAAAATTTGTACGCTGGTGTCTGTTTGGTACCAAATGGTTCTGTAATCAATGTACTATTAAAATGTATAATCGATGAATTTTTGGCTCGTCTTAAAATATTAGAAATCCATACTTTTTTACCGCTAACCCTATGCGACGCAACCTTATTTTATGTATATCAAGTTAAAAAATTTGTACGCTGGTGTCTGTTTGGTACCAAATGATTCTGTAATCAATGTACTATTAAAATGTATAATCGATGAATTTTTGGCTCGTCTTAAAATATTAGAAGTCGATACTTTTTTACCGCTGACCCCATTCGACGCAACTTTATTTTATGTATATGAAGTTAAAAAATTTGTACGCTGGTGTCTGCATATCAAAAGATTCTGTAATCAATGTACTATTAAAATGTATAATCGATGTATTTTTGGCTCGTCTTAAAATATTAGAAATCGATACTTTTTTACCGCTGACCCTATACGACGCAACCTTATTTTATGTATATCAAGTTAAAAAATTTGTACGCTGGTGTCTGTTTGGTACCAAATGGTTCTGTAATCAATGTACTATTAAAATGTATAATCGATGAATTTTTGGCTCGTCTTAAAATATTAGAAATCCATACTTTTTTACCGCTGACCCTATGCGACGCAACCTTATTTTATGTATAGCAAGTTAAAAAATTTGTACGCTGGTGTCTGTTTGGTACCAAATGATTCTGTAATCAATGTACTATTGAAATGTATAATCGATGAATTTTTGGCTCGTCTTAAAATATTAGAAATCGATACTTTTTTACTGCTGACCCTATGCGACGCAACCTTATTTTATGTATATCAAGTTATATAATTTGTACGCTGGTGTCTGTTTGGTACCAAATGATTGTGTAAACAATGTACTATTAAAATGTATAATCGATGAATTTTTGGCTCGTCTTAAAATATTAGAAATCCATACTTTTTTACCGCTGACCCTATGCGACGCAACCTTATTTTATGTATAGCAAGTTAAAAAATTTGTACGCTGGTGTCTGTTTGGTACCAAATGATTCTGTAATCAATGTACTATTAAAATGTATAATCGATGAATTTTTGGCTCGTCTTTAAATATTTGTAATCGATACTTTTTTACCGCTGACCCCATTCGACGCAACTTTATTTTATGTATATCAAGTTAAAAAATTTGTACGCTGGTGTCTGCATGGTATCAAAAGATTCTGTAATCAATGTACTATTAAAATGTATAATCGATGAATTTTTGGATCGTCTTAAAATATTAGAAATCGATACTTTTTTACCGCTGACCCTATGCGACGCATCCTTAATATATGTATAGCAAATGAAAAAGTTTGTATGCTGTTGTCTGCTTGGTACCAAAAGATTCTGTAATCAATGTACTATAAAAATGTATAATCGATGAATTTTTGGCTCGTCTTAAAATATTAGAAATCGATACTTTTTTACCGCTGACCCTATGCGACGCAACCTTATTTTATGTATATCAAGTTAAAAAATTTGTACGCTGGTGTCTGTTTGGTACCAAATGGTTCTGTAATCAATGTACTATTAAAATGTATAATCGATGAATTTTTGGCTCGTCTTAAAATATTAGAAATCCATACTTTTTTACCGCTGACCCTATGCGACGCAACTTTATTTTATGTATATCAAGTTAAAAAATTTGTACGCTGGTGTCTGTTTGGTACCAAATGATTCTGTAATCAATGTATTATTAAAATGTATAATCGATGAATTTTTTACCGCTGACCCTATGCGACGCAACCTTATTTTATGTATATCAAGTTAAATAATTTGTACGCTGGTGTCTGTTTGGTACCAAATGATTGTGTAAACAATGTACTATTAAAATGTATAATCGATGAATTTTTGGCTCGTCTTAAAATATTAGAAATCGATACTTTTTTACCGCTGACCCCATTCGACGCAACTTTATTTTTTGTATATCAAGTTAAAAATTTGTACGCTGGTGTCTGTTTGGTACCAAATGGTTCTGTAATCAATGTACTATTAAAATGTATAATCGATGAATTTTTGGCTCGTCTTAAAATATTAGAAATCCATACTTTTTTACCGCTGACCCTATGCGACGCAACTTTATTTTATGTATATCAAGTTAAAAAATTTGTACGCTGGTGTCTGTTTGGTACCAAATGATTCTGTAATCAATGTATTATTAAAATGTATAATCGATGAATTTTTTACCGCTGACCCTATGCGACGCAACCTTATTTTATGTATATCAAGTTAAATAATTTGTACGCTGGTGTCTGTTTGGTACCAAATGATTGTGTAAACAATGTACTATTAAAATGTATAATCGATGAATTTTTGGCTCGTCTTAAAATATTAGAAATCGATACTTTTTTACCGCTGACCCCATTCGACGCAACTTTATTTTTTGTATATCAAGTTAAAAATTTGTACGCTGGTGTCTGTTTGGTACCAAATGGTTCTGTAATCAATGTACTATTAAAATGTATAATCGATGAATTTTTGGCTCGTCTTAAAATATTAGAAATCCATACTTTTTTACCGCTGACCCTATGCGACGCAACCTTATTTTATGTATAGCAAGTTAAAAAATTTGTACGCTGGTGTCTGTTTGGTACCAAATGATTCTGTAATCAATGTACTATTAAAATGTATAATCGATGAATTTTTGGCTCGTCTTTAAATATTTGTAATCGATACTTTTTTACCGCTGACCCCATTCGACGCAACTTTATTTTATGTATATCAAGTTAAAAAATTTGTACGCTGGTGTCTGCATGGTATCAAAAGATTCTGTAATCAATGTACTATTAAAATGTATAATCGATGAATTTTTGGATCGTCTTAAAATATTAGAAATCGATACTTTTTTACCGCTGACCCTATGCGACGCATCCTTAATATATGTATAGCAAATGAAAAAGTTTGTATGCTGTTGTCTGCTTGGTACCAAAAGATTCTGTAATCAATGTACTATAAAAATGTATAATCGATGAATTTTTGGCTCGTCTTAAAATATTAGAAATCGATACTTTTTTACCGCTGACCCTATGCGACGCAACCTTATTTTATGTATATCAAGTTAAAAAATTTGTACGCTGGTGTCTGTTTGGTACCAAATGATTCTGTAATCAATGTATTATTAAAATGTATAATCGATGAATTTTTGGCTCGTCTTAAAATATTAGAAATCGATACTTTTTTACCGCTGACCCTATGCGACGCAACTTTATTTTATGTATATCAAGTTAAAAAATTTGTACGCTGGTGTCTGTTTGGTACCAAATGATTCTGTAATCAATGTATTATTAAAATGTATAATCGATGAATTTTTTACCGCTGACCCTATGCGACGCAACCTTATTTTATGTATATCAAGTTAAATAATTTGTACGCTGGTGTCTGTTTGGTACCAAATGATTGTGTAAACAATGTACTATTAAAATGTATAATCGATGAATTTTTGGCTCGTCTTAAAATATTAGAAATCGATACTTTTTTACCGCTGACCCCATTCGACGCAACTTTATTTTTTGTATATCAAGTTAAAAATTTGTACGCTGGTGTCTGTTTGGTACCAAATGGTTCTGTAATCAATGTACTATTAAAATGTATAATCGATGAATTTTTGGCTCGTCTTAAAATATTAGAAATCCATACTTTTTTACCGCTAACCCTATGCGACGCAACCTTATTTTATGTATAGCAAGTTAAAAAATTTGTACGCTGGTGTCTGTTTGGTACCAAATGATTCTGTAATCAATGTACTATTAAAATGTATAATCGATGAATTTTTGGCTCGTCTTAAAATATTAGAAATCGATACTTTTTTACTGCTGACCCTATGCGACGCAACCTTATTTTATGTATATCAAGTTAAATAATTTGTACGCTGGTGTCTGTTTGGTACCAAATGATTCTGTAATCAATGTACTATTAAAATGTATAATCGATGAATTTTTGGCTCGTCTTTAAATATTTGTAATCGATACTTTTTTACCGTTGACCCCATTCGACGCAACTTTATTTTATGTATATCAAGTTAAAAAATTTGTACGCTGGTGTCTGCATGGTATCAAAAGATTCTGTAATCAATGTACTATTAAAATGTATAATCGATGAATTTTTGGATCGTCTTAAAATATTAGAAATCGATACTTTTTTACCGCTGATCCTATGCGACGCATCCTTAATATATGTATAGCAAATGAAAAAGTTTGTATGCTGTTGTCTGCTTGGTACCAAAAGATTCTGTAATCAATGTACTATAAAAATGTATAATCGATGAATTTTTGGCTCGTCTTAAAATATTAGAAATCGATACTTTTTTACCGCTGACCCCATGCGACGCAACCTTATTTTATGTATATCAAGTTAAAAAATTTCTACGCTGGTGTCTGTTTGGTACCAAATGGTTCTGTAATCAATGTACTATTAAAATGTATAATCGATGAATTTTTGGCTCGTCTTAAAATATTAGAAATCGATACTTTTTTACCGCTGACCCTATGCGACGCAACTTTATTTTATGTATATCAAGTTAAAAAATTTGTACGCTGGTGTCTGTTTGGTACCAAATGATTCTGTAATCAATGTATTATTAAAATGTATAATCGATGAATTTTTTACCGCTGACCCTATGCGACGCATCCTTAATTTATGTATATCAAGTTAAAAAATTTGTACGCAGGTGTCTGTTTGGTACCAAATGGTTCTGTAATCAATGTACTATTAAAATGTATAATCGATGAATTTTTTGCTCGTCTTAAAATATTAGAAATCGATACTTTTTTACCGCTGACCTATGCGACGCATCCTTAATTTATGTATAGCAAATGAAAAAGTTTGTATGCTGTTGTCTGCTTGGTACCAAAAGATTCTGTAATCAATGTACTATTAAAATGTATAATGGATGAATTTTTGGCTCGTCTTTAAATATTAGAAATCGATACCTTTTTACCACTGACCCCATGCGACACAACCTTATTTTATGTATATCAAGTTAAAAAATTTGTACGCTGGTGTCTGTTTGGTACCAAATGGTTCTGTAATCAATGTACTATTAAAAAGTATAATCGATGAATTTTTGGCTCGTCTTAAAATATTAGAATTCCATACTTTTTTACCGCTGACCCTATGCGACGCAACCTTATTTTATGTATATCAAGTTAAAAAATTTGTACGCTGGTGTCTGTTTGGTACCAAATGATTCTGTAATCAATGTACTATTAAAATGTATAATCGATGAATTTTTGGCTCGTCTTTAAATATTTGTAATCGATACTTTTTTACCGCTGACCCCATTCGACGCAACTTTATTTTATGTATATCAAGTTAAAAAATTTGTACGCTGGTGTCTGCATGGTATCAAAAGATTCTGTAATCAATGTACTATTAAAATGTATAATCAATGAATTTTTGGATCGTCTTAAAATATTAGAAATCGATACTTTTTTACCGCTGACCCTATGCGACGCATCCTTAATTTATGTATAGCAAATGAAAAAGTTTGTATGCTGTTGTCTGCTTGGTACCAAAAGATTCTGTAATCAATGTACTATTAAAATGTATAATCGATGAATTTTTGGCTCGTCTTAAAATATTAGAAATCGATACTTTTTTACCGCTGACCCTATGCGACGCAACCTTATTTTATGTATATCAAGTTAAAAAATTTGTACGCTGGTGTCTGTTTGGTACCAAATGATTCTGTAATCAATGTATTATTAAAATGTATAATCGATGAATTTTTGGCTCGTCTTAAAATATTAGAAATCGATACTTTTTTACCGCTGACCCTATGCGACGCATCCTTAATTTATGTATATCAAGTTAAAAAATTTGTACGCAGGTGTCTGTTTGGTACCAAATGGTTCTGTAATCAATGTACTATTAAAATGTATAATCGATGAATTTTTGGCTCGTCTTAAAATATTAGAAATCGATACTTTTTTACCGCTGACCCTATGCGACGCATCCTTAATTTATGTATAGTAAATGAAAAAGTTTGTACGCTGGTGTCTGTTTGGTACCAAATGATTCTGTAATCAATGTACTATTAAAATGTATAATCGATGAATTTTTGGCTCGTCTTAAAATATTAGAAATCGATACTTTTTTACCGCTGACCCTATGCGACGCAACCTTATTTTATGTATATCAAGTTAAAAA
Source organism: Prenolepis imparis (assembly GCF_030444845.1). Lineage (NCBI taxonomy): Eukaryota > Metazoa > Arthropoda > Insecta > Hymenoptera > Formicidae > Prenolepis > Prenolepis imparis. The sequence goes on along the minus strand of NW_028141391.1, from coordinate 21,196 downwards.
ATTTGTACGCTGGTGTCTGTTTGGTACCAAATGATTCTGTAATCAATGTATTATTAAAATGTATAATCGATGAATTTTTTACCGCTGACCCTATGCGACGCATCCTTAATTTATGTATATCAAGTTAAAAAATTTGTACGCAGGTGTCTGTTTGGTACCAAATGGTTCTGTAATCAATGTACTATTAAAATGTATAATCGATGAATTTTTGGCTCGTCTTAAAATATTAGAAATCGATACTTTTTTACCGCTGACCCTATGCGACGCATCCTTAATTTATGTATAGCAAATGAAAAAGTTTGTATGCTGTTGTCTGCTTGGTACCAAAAGATTCTGTAATCAATGTACTATTAAAATGTATAATGGATGAATTTTTGGCTCGTCTTTAAATATTAGAAATCGATACTTTTTTACCGCTGACCCCATGCGACGCAACCTTATTTTATGTATATCAAGTTAAAAAATTTGTACGCTGGTGTCTGTTTGGTACCAAATGGTTCTGTAATCAATGTACTATTAAAATGTATAATCGATGAATTTTTGGCTCGTCTTAAAATATTAGAATTCCATACTTTTTTACCGCTGACCCTATGCGATGCAACCTTATTTTATGTATATCAAGTTAAAAAATTTGTACGCTGGTGTCTGTTTGGTACCAAATGATTCTGTAATCAATGTACTATTAAAATGTATAATCGATGAATTTTTGGCTCGTCTTAAAATATTAGAAATCGATACTTTTTTACCGCTGACCCCATTCGACGCAACTTTATTTTATGTATATCAAGTTAAAAAATTTGTACGCTGGTGTCTGCATGGTATCAAAAGATTCTGTAATCAATGTACTATTAAAATGTATAATCGATGAATTTTTGGCTCGTCTTAAAATATTGGAAATCGATACTTTTTACCGCTGATCCTATGCGACGCAACCTTATTTTATGTATATCAAGTTAAAAAATTTGTACGCTGGTGTCTGTTTGGTATCAAATGGTTCTGTAATCAATGTACTATTAAAATGTATAATCGATGAATTTTTGGCTCGTCTGAAAATATTAGAAATCCATACTTTTTTACCGCTGACCCTATGCGACGCATCCTTAATTTATGTATAGCAAGTTAAAAAATTTGTACGCTGGTGTCTGCATAGTATCAAAAGATTCTGTAATCAATGTACTATTAAAATGTATAATCGATGAATTTTTGGCTCGTCTTAAAATATTAGAAATCGATACTTTTTTACCGCTGACCCTATGCGACGCAACCTTATTTTATGTATATCAAGTTAAAAAATTTGTACGCTGGTGTCTGTTTGATACCAAATGGTTCTGTAATCAATGTACTATTAAAATGTATAATCGATGAATTTTTGGCTCGTCTTTAAATATTTGTAATCGATACTTTTTTACCGCTGACCCCATTCGACGCAACTTTATTTTATGTATATCAAGTTAAAAAATTTGTACGCTGGTGTCTGCATGGTATCAAAAGATTCTGTAATCAATGTACTATTAAAATGTATAATCGATGAATTTTTGGCTCGTCTTAAAATATTGGAAATCGATACTTTTTACCGCTGATCCTATGCGACGCAACCTTATTTTATGTATATCAAGTTAAAAAATTTGTACGCTGGTGTCTGTTTGGTACCAAATGGTTCTGTAATCAATGTACTATTAAAATGTATAATCGATGAATTTTTGGCTCGTCTTAAAATATTAGAAATCGATACTTTTTTACCGCTGACCCTATGCGACGCAACCTTATTTTATGTATATCAAGTTAAAAAATTTGTACGCTGGTGTCTGTTTGGTACCAAATGGTTCTGTAATCAATGTACTATTAAAATGTATAATCGATGAATTTTTGGCTCGTCTTAAAATATTAGAAATCCATACTTTTTTACCGCTGACCCTATGCGACGCAACATTATTTTATGTATATCAAGTTAAAAAATTTGTACGCTGGTGTCTGTTTGGTACCAAATGGTTCTGTAATCAATGTACTATTAAAATGTATAATCGATGAATTTTTGGCTCGTCTTAAAATATTAGAATTCCATACTTTTTTACCGCTGACCCTATGCGACGCAACCTTATTTTATGTATATCAAGTTAAAAATTTGTACGCTGGTGTCTGTTTGGTACCAAATGGTTCTGTAATCAATGTACTATTAAAATGTATAATCGATGAATTTTTGGCTCGTCTTAAAATATTAGAAATCCATACTTTTTTACCGCTGACCCTATGCGACGCAACCTTATTTTATGTATATCAAGTTAAAAAATTTGTACGCTGGTGTCTGTTTGGCACCAAATGATTCTGTAATCAATGTACTATTAAAATGTATAATCGATGAATTTTTGGCTCGTCTTAAAATATTAGAAATCGATACTTTTTTACCGCTGACCCCATTCGACGCAACTTTATTTTATGTATATCAAGTTAAAAAATTTGTACGCTGGTGTCTGTTTGGTACCAAATGGTTCTGTAATCAATGTACTATTAAAATGTATAATCGATGAATTTTTGGCTCGTCTTAAAATATTAGAAATCCATACTTTTTTACCGCTGACCCTATGCGACGCAACCTTATTTTATGTATAGCAAGTTAAAAAATTTGTACGCTGGTGTCTGTTTGGTACCAAATGATTCTGTAATCAATGTACTATTAAAATGTATAATCGATGAATTTTTGGCTCGTCTTAAAATATTAGAAATCGATACTTTTTTACCGCTGACCCCATTCGACGCAACTTTATTTTATGTATATGAAGTTAAAAAATTTGTACGCTGGTGTCTGCATAGTATCAAAAGATTCTGTAATCAATGTACTATTAAAATGTATAATCGATGAATTTTTGGCTCGTCTTAAAATATTAGAAATCGATACTTTTTTACCGCTGACCCTATGCGACGCAACCTTATTTTATGTATATCAAGTTAAAAAATTTGTACGCTGGTGTCTGTTTGGTACCAAATGGTTCTGTAATCAATGTACTATTAAAATGTATAATCGATGAATTTTTGGCTCGTCTTAAAATATTAGAAATCCATACTTTTTTACCGCTGACCCTATGCGACGCAACATTATTTTATGTATATCAAGTTAAAAAATTTGTACGCTGGTGTCTGTTTGGTACCAAATGGTTCTGTAATCAATGTACTATTAAAATGTATAATCGATGAATTTTTGGCTCGTCTTAAAATATTAGAATTCCATACTTTTTTACCGCTGACCCTATGCGACGCAACCTTATTTTATGTATATCAAGTTAAAAAATTTGTACGCTGGTGTCTGTTTGGTACCAAATGATTCTGTAATCAATGTACTATTAAAATGTATAATCGATGAATTTTTGGCTCGTCTTAAAATATTAGAAATCGATACTTTTTTACCGCTGACCCTATGCGACGCAACCTTATTTTATGTATATCAAGTTAAAAAATTTGTACGCTGGTATCTGTTTGGTACCAAATGGTTCTGTAATCAATGTACTATTAAAATGTATAATCGATGAATTTTTGGCTCGTCTGAAAATATTAGAAATCCATACTTTTTTACCGCTGACCCTATGCGACGCATCCTTAATTTATGTATAGCAAGTTAAAAAATTTGTACGCTGGTGTCTGTTTGGTACCAAATGATTCTGTAATCAATGTACTATTAAAATGTATAATCGATGAATTTTTGGCTCGTCTTTAAATATTTGTAATCGATACTTTTTTACCGCTGACCCCATTCGACGCAACTTTATTTTATGTATATCAAGTTAAAAAATTTGTACGCTGGTGTCTGCATGGTATCAAAAGATTCTGTAATCAATGTACTATTAAAATGTATAATCGATGAATTTTTGGCTCGTCTTAAAATATTGGAAATCGATACTTTTTACCGCTGATCCTATGCGACGCAACCTTATTTTATGTATATCAAGTTAAAAAATTTGTACGCTGGTGTCTGTTTGGTACCAAATGGTTCTGTAATCAATGTACTATTAAAATGTATAATCGATGAATTTTTGGCTCGTCTTAAAATATTAGAAATCGATACTTTTTTACCGCTGACCCTATGCGACGCAACCTTATTTTATGTATATCAAGTTAAAAAATTTGTACGCTGGTGTCTGTTTGGTACCAAATGGTTCTGTAATCAATGTACTATTAAAATGTATAATCGATGAATTTTTGGCTCGTCTTAAAATATTAGAAATCCATACTTTTTTACCGCTGACCCTATGCGACGCAACATTATTTTATGTATATCAAGTTAAAAAATTTGTACGCTGGTGTCTGTTTGGTACCAAATGGTTCTGTAATCAATGTACTATTAAAATGTATAATGGATGAATTTTTGGCTCGTCTTTAAATATTAAAAATCGATACTTTTTTACCGCTGACCCCATGCGACGCAACTTTATTTTATGTATATCAAGTTAAAAAATTTGTACGCTGGTGTCTGTTTGGTACCAAATGGTTCTGTAATCAATGTACTATTAAAATGTATAATCGATGAATTTTTGGCTCGTCTTAAAATATTAGAAATCCATACTTTTTTACCGCTGACCCTATGCGACGCAACCTTATTTTATGTATATCAAGTTAAAAAATTTGTACGCTGGTGTCTGCATGGTACCAAATGATTGTGTAATGAATGTACTATTAAAATGTATAATCGATGAATTTTTGGCTCGTCTTTAAATATTTGAAATCGATACTTTTTTACCGCTGACCCCATTCGACGCAACTTTATTTTATGTATATCAAGTTAAAAAATTTGTACGCTGGTGTCTGCATGGTATCAAAAGATTCTGTAATCAATGTACTATTAAAATGTATAATGGATGAATTTTTGGCTCGTCTTAAAATATTAGAAATCGATACTTTTTTACCGCTGACCCTATGCGACGCAACCTTATTTTATGTATATCAAGTTAAAAAATTTGTACGCTGGTGTCTGCATGGTATCAAAAGATTCTGTAATCAATGTACTATTAAAATGTATAATGGATGAATTTTTGGGTCGTCTTAAAATATTAGAAATCGATACTTTTTTACCGCTGACCCTATGCGACGCATCCTTAATTTATGTATAGCAAATGAAAAAGTTTGTACGCAGGTGTCTGTTTGGTACCAAATGGTTGTGTAATCAATGTACTATTAAAATGTATAATCGATGAATTTTTGGCTCGTCTTAAAATATTAGAAATCGATACTTTTTTACCGCTGACCCCATTCGACGCAACTTTATTTTATGTATATCAAGTTAAAAAATTTGTACGCTGGTGTCTGCATGGTATCAAAAGATTCTGTAATCAATGTACTATTAAAATATATAATCGATGAATTTTTGGCTCGTCTTAAAATATTAGAAATCGATACTTTTTTATCGCTGACCCCATGCGACGCAACTTTATTTTATGTATATCAAGTTAAAAAATTTGTACGCTGGTGTCTGCATGGTATCAAAAGATTCTGTAATCAATGTACTATTAAAATGTATAATGGATGAATTTTTGGCTCGTCTTAAAATATTAGAAATCGATACTTTTTTACCGCTGACCCTATGCGACGCAACCTTATTTTATGTATATCAAGTTAAAAAATTTGTACGCTGGTGTCTGCATGGTATCAAAAGATTCTGTAATCAATGTACTATTAAAATGTATAATCGATGAATTTTTGGCTCGTCTTAAAATATTAGAAATCGATACTTTTTTATCGCTGACCCTATGCGACGCATCCTTAATTTATGTATAGCAAATGAAAAAGTTTGTATGCTGTTGTCTGCTTGGTACCAAAAGATTCTGTAACCAATGTACTATTAAAATGTATAATGGATGAATTTTTGGGTCGTCTTAAAATATTAGAAATCGATACTTTTTTACCGCTGACCCTATGCGACGCATCCTTAATTTATGTATAGCAAATGAAAAAGTTTGTATGCTGTTGTCTGCTTGGTACCAAAAGATTCTGTAATCAATGTACTATTAAAATGTATAATGGATGAATTTTTGGCTCGTCTTTAAATATTAGAAATCGATACTTTTTTACCGCTGACCTCATGCGACGCAACCTTATTTTATGTATATCAAGTTAAAAAATTTGTACGCAGGTGTCTGTTTGGTACCAAATGGTTGTGTAATCAATGTACTATTAAAATGTATAATCGATGAATTTTTGGCTCGTCTTAAAATATTAGAAATCGATACTTTTTTACCGCTGACCCCATTCGACGCAACTTTATTTTATGTATATCAAGTTAAAAAATTTGTACGCTGGTGTCTGCATGGTATCAAAAGATTCTGTAATCAATGTACTATTAAAATGTATAATCGATGAATTTTTGGCTCGTCTTAAAATATTAGAAATCGATACTTTTTTACCGCTGACCCTATGCGACGCAACCTTATTTTATGTATATCAAGTTAAAAAATTTGTACGCTGGTGTCTGCATGGTATCAAAAGATTCTGTAATCAATGTACTATTAAAATGTATAATCGATGAATTTTTGGCTCGTCTTAAAATATTAGAAATCGATACTTTTTTACCGCTGACCCTATGCGACGCATCCTTAATTCATGTATAGCAAATGAAAAAGTTTGTACGCTGTTGTCTGCTTGGTACCAAAAGATTCTGTAAACAATGTACTATTAAAATGTATAATGGATGAATTTTTGGCTCGTCTTTAAATATTAGAAATCGATACTTTTTTACCGCTGACCCCATGCGACGCAACTTTATTTTATGTATATCAAGTTAAAAAATTTGTACGCTGGTGTCTGCATGGTATCAAAAGATTCTGTAATCAATGTACTATTAAAATGTATAATGGATGAATTTTTGGCTCGTCTTAAAATATTAGAAATCGATACTTTTTTACCGCTGACCCTATGCGACGCAACCTTATTTTATGTATATCAAGTTAAAAAATTTGTACGCTGGTGTTTGCATGGTATCAAAAGATTCTGTAATCAATGTACTATTAAAATGTATAATCGATGAATTTTTGGCTCGTCTTAAAATATTAGAAATCGATACTTTTTTACCGCTGACCCCATTCGACGCAACTTTATTTTATGTATATCAAGTTAAAAAATTTGTACGCTGGTGTCTGTTTGGTACCAAATGGTTCTGTAATCAATGTACTATTAAAATGTATAATCGATGAATTTTGGCTCGTCTTAAAATATTAGAAATCCATACTTTTTTACCGCTGACCCTATGCGACGCAACCTTATTTTATGTATATCAAGTTAAAAAATTTGTACGCTGGTGTCTGTTTGGTACCAAATGGTTCTGTGATCAATGTACTATTAAAATGTATAATCGATGAATTTTTGGCTCGTCTTAAAATATTAGAAATCGATACTTTTTTACCGCTGACCCTATGCGACGCATCCTTAATTCATGTATAGCAAATGAAAAAGTTTGTACGCTGTTGTCTGCTTGGTACCAAAAGATTCTGTAAACAATGTACTATTAAAATGTATAATGGATGAATTTTTGGCTCGTCTTTAAATATTAGAAATCGATACTTTTTTACCGCTGACCCCATGCGACGCAACTTTATTTTATGTATATCAAGTTAAAAAATTTGTACGCTGGTGTCTGCATGGTATCAAAAGATTCTGTAATCAATGTACTATTAAAATGTATAATGGATGAATTTTTGGCTCGTCTTAAAATATTAGAAATCGATACTTTTTTACCGCTGACCCTATGCGACGCAACCTTATTTTATGTATATCAAGTTAAAAAATTTGTACGCTGGTGTCTGCATGGTATCAAAAGATTCTGTAATCAATGTACTATTAAAATGTATAATCGATGAATTTTTGGCTCGTCTTAAAATATTAGAAATCGATACTTTTTTACCGCTGACCCCATTCGACGCAACTTTATTTTATGTATATCAAGTTAAAAAATTTGTACGCTGGTGTCTGTTTGGTACCAAATGGTTCTGTAATCAATGTACTATTAAAATGTATAATCGATGAATTTTGGCTCGTCTTAAAATATTAGAAATCCATACTTTTTTACCGCTGACCCTATGCGACGCAACCTTATTTTATGTATATCAAGTTAAAAAATTTGTACGCTGGTGTCTGTTTGGTACCAAATGGTTCTGTGATCAATGTACTATTAAAATGTATAATCGATGAATTTTTGGCTCGTCTTAAAATATTAGAAATCGATACTTTTTTACCGCTGACCCTATGCGACGCATCCTTATTTTATGTTTATCGTATTAAAAAATTTGTACGCTGGTGTCTGCATGGTACCAAAAGATTCTGTAATCAATGTACTATTAAAATGTATAATCGATGAATTTTTGGCTCGTCTTTAAATATTAGAAATCGATACTTTTTTACCGCTGACCCTATGCGACGCAACCTTATTTTATGTATATCAAGTTAAAAAATTTGTATGCTGGTGTCTGTTTGGTACCAAATGGTTCTGTAATCAATGTACTATTAAAATGTATAATCGATGAATTTTTGGCTCGTCTTAAAATATTAGAAATTGATACATTTATGCTGCTGACTCTATGCGACGCATCCTTAATTTATGTATAGCAAATGAAAAAGTTTGTACGCTGTTGTCTGCTTGGTACCAAAAGATTCTATAATCAATGTACTATTAAAATGTATAATCGATGAATTTTTGGCTCGTCTTTAAATATTTGAAATCGATACTTTTTTACCGCTGACCCTATGCGACGCATCCTTAATTTATGTATAGCAAATGAAAAAGTTTGTACGCTGTTGTCTGCTTGGTACCAAAAGATTCTGTAATCAATGTACTATTAAAATGTATAATGGATGAATTTTTGGCTCGTTTTTAAATATTAGAAATAGATACTTTTTTACCGCTGACCCCATGCGACGCAACCTTATTATATGTATATCAAGTTAAAAAATTTGTACGCTGGTGTCTGTTTGGTACCAAATGGTTCTCTAATCAATGTACTATTAAAATGTATAATCGATGAATTTTTGGCTCGTCTTAAAATATTAGAAATCCATACTTTTTTACCGCTGACCCTATGCGACCTTATTTTATGTATATCAAGTTAAAAAATTTGTACGCTGGTGTCTGTTTGGTACCAAATGATTCTGTAACCAATGTACTATTAAAATGTATAATCGATGAATTTTTGACTCGTCTTTAAATATTTGAAATCGATACTTTTTTACCGCTGACCCCATTCGACGCAACTTTATTTTATGTATATCAAGTTAAAAAATTTGTACGCTGGTGTCTGCATGGTACCAAATGATTGTGTAATCAATGTACTATTAAAATGTATAATCGATGAATTTTTGGCTCGTCTTTAAATATTTGAAATCGATACTTTTTTACCGCTGACCCCATTCGACGCAACTTTATTTTATGTATATCAAGTTAAAAAATTTGTACGCTGGTGTCTGCATGGTACCAAATGATTGTGTAATCAATGTACTATTAAAATGTATAATCGATGAATTTTTGGCTCGTCTTTAAATATTTGAAATCGATACTTTTTTACCGCTGACCCCATTCGACGCAACTTTATTTTATGTATATCAAGTTAAAAAATTTGTACGCTGGTGTCTGCATGGTATCAAAAGATTCTGTAATCAATGTACTATTAAAATGTATAATCGATGAATTTTTGGCTCGTCTTAAAATATTAGTAATCCATACTTTTTTACCGCTGACCCTATGCGACGCAACCTTATTTTATGTATATCAAGTTAAAAAATTTGTACGCTGGTGTCTGCATGGTATCAAAAGATTCTGTAATCAATGTACTATTAAAATGTATAATCGATGAATTTTTGGCTCGTCTTAAAATATTAGAAATTGTTACATTTATGCCGCTGACCCTATGCGACGCATCCTTAATTTATGTATAGCAAATTAAAAAGTTTGTACGCTGTTGTCTGCTTGGTACCAAAAGATTCTATAATCAATGTATTATTAAAATGTATAATCGATGAATTTTTGGCTCGTCTTAAAATATTAGAAATCGATACTTTTTTACCGCTGACCTTATGCGACGCAACCTTATTTTATGTATATCACGTTAAAAAATTTGTACGCTGGTGTCTGCATGGTATCAAAAGATTCTGTAATCAATGTACTATTAAAATGTATAATGGATGAATTTTTGGCTCGTCTTTAAATATTAGAAATCAATACTTTTTTACCGCTGACCCCATGCGACGCAACCTTATTTTATGTATATCAAGTTAAAAAATTTGTACGCTGGTGTCTGCATGGTATCAAAAGATTCTGTAATCAATGTATTATTAAAATGTATAATCGATGAATTTTTAGCTCGTCTTAAAATATTAGAAATCGATACTTTTTTACCGCTGACCCTATGCGACGCAACCTTATTTTATGTATATCAAGTTAAAAAATTTGTACGCTGGTGTCTGTTTGGTACCAAATGATTGTGTAATCAATGTACTATTAAAATGTATAATCGATGAATTTTTGGCTCGTCGTAAAATATTAGAAATCGATACTTTTTTACCACTGACCCCATTCGACGCAACTTTATTTTATGTATATCAAGTTAAAAATTTGTACGCTGGTGTCTGTTTGGTACCAAATGGTTCTGTAATCAATGTACTATTAAAATGTATAATCGATGAATTTTTGGCTCGTCTTAAAATATTAGAAATCGATACTTTTTTACCGCTGACCCTATGCGACACAACCTTATTTTATGTATATCAAGTTAAAAAATTTGTACGCTGGTGTCTGTTTGGTACCAAATGATTCTGTAATCAATGTACTATTAAAATGTATAATCGATGAATTTTTGGCTCGTCTTAAAATATTAGAAATCGATACTTTTTTACCGCTGACCCCATTCGACGCCACTTTATTTTATGTATATAAAGTTAAAAAATTTGTACGCTGGTGCCTGCATAGTATCAAAAGATTCTGTACTCAATGTACTATTAAAATGTATAATCGATGAATTTTTGGCTCGTCTTAAAATATTAGAAATCGATACTTTTTTACCGCTGACCCTATGCGACGCAACCTTATTTTATGTATATCAAGTCAAAAAATTTGTACGCTGGTGTCTGCATGGTATCAAAAGATTCTGTAATCAATGTACTATTAAAATGTATAATCGATGAATTTTTAGCTCGTCTTAAAATATTAGAAATCGATACTTTTTTACCGCTGACCCTATGCGACGCAACCTTATTTTATGTATATCAAGTTAAATAATTTGTACGCTGGTGTCTGTTTGGTACCAAATGATTGTGTAATCAATGTACTATTAAAATGTATAATCGATGAATTTTTGGCTCGTCTTAAAATATTAGAAATCGATACTTTTTTACCGCTGACCCCATTCGACGCAACTTTATTTTATGTATATCAAGTTAAAAAATTTGTACGCTGGTGTTTGCATGGTACCAAATGGTTCTGTAATCAATGTACTATTAAAATGTATAATCGATGAATTTTTGGCTCGTCTTAAAATATTAGAAATCTATACTTTCTTACCGCTGATCCCATTCGACGCAACTTTATTTTATGTATATCAAGTTAAAAAATTTGTACGCTGGTGTCTGTTTGGTACCAAATGGTTCTGTAATCAATGTACTATTAAAATGTATAATCGATGAATTTTTGGCTCGTCTTAAAATATTAGAAATCGATACTTTTTTACCGCTGACCCTATGCGACGCATCCTTAATTTATGTATATCAAGTTAAAAAATTTGTACGCAGGTGTCTGTTTGGTACCAAATGGTTCTGTAATCAATGTACTATTAAAATGTATAATCGATGAATTTTTGGCTTGTCTTAAAATATTAGAAATCGATACTTTTTTACCGCTGACCCTATTCGACGCAACTTTATTTTATGTATATCAAGTTAAAAAATTTGTACGCTGGTGTCTGCATGGTATCAAAAGATTCTGTAATCAATGTACTATTAAAATGTATAATCGATGAATTTTTGGCTCGTCTTAAAATATTAGAAATCGATACTTTTTTACCGCTGACCCTATGCGACGCAACCTTATTTTATGTATATCAAGTTAAAAAATTTGTACGCTGGTGTCTGCATGGTATCAAAAGATTCTGTAATCAATGTACTATTAAAATGTATAATGGATGAATTTTTGGCTCGTCTTTAAATATTAGAAGTCGATACTTTTTTACCGCTGACCCCATGCGACGCAACCTTATTTTATGTATATCAAGTTAAAAAATTTGTACGCTGGTGTCTGTTTGGTACCAAATGGTTCTGTAATCAATGTACTATTAAAATGTATAATCGATGAATTTTTGGCTCGTCTTAAAATATTAGAAATCCATACTTTTTTACCGCTGACCCTATGCGACGCAACCTTATTTTATGTATATCAAGTTAAAAAATTTGTACGCTGGTGTCTGTTTGGTACCAAATGATTCTGTAACCAATGTACTATTAAAATGTATAATCGATGAATTTTTGGCTCGTCTTAAAATATTAGAAATCCATACTTTTTTACCGCTGGTGTCTGTTTGGTACCAAATGGTTCTGTAATCAATGTACTATTAAAATGTATAATCGATGAATTTTTGGCTCGTCTTAAAATATTAGAAATCCATACTTTTTTACCGCTGACCCTATGCGACGCAACCTTATTTTATGTATATCAAGTTAAAAAATTTGTACGCTGGTGTCTGTTTGGTACCAAATGATTCTGTAACCAATGTACTATTAAAATGTATAATCGATGAATTTTTGGCTCGTCTTTAAATATTTGAAATCGATACTTTTTTACCGCTGACCCCATTCGACGCAACTTTATTTTATGTATATCAAGTTAAAAAATTTGTACGCTGGTGTCTGCATGGTACCAAATGATTGTGTAATCAATGTACTATTAAAATGTATAATCGATGAATTTTTGGCTCGTCTTTAAATATTTGAAATCGATACTTTTTTACCGCTGACCCTATGCGACGCAACCTTATTTTATGTATATCAAGTTAAAAAATTTGTACGCTGGTGTCTGTTTGGTACCAAATGGTTCTGTGATCAATGTACTATTAAAATGTATAATCGATGAATTTTTGGCTCGTCTTAAAATATTAGAAATCGATACTTTTTTACCGCTGACCCTATGCAACGCATCCTTATTTTATGTTTATCGTATTAAAAAATTTGTACGCTGGTGTCTGCATGGTACCAAAAGATTCTGTAATCAAAGTACTATTAAAATGTATAATCGATGAATTTTTGGCTCGTCTTTAAATATTAGAAATCGATACTTTTTTACCGCTGACCCTATGCGACGCAACCTTATTTTATGTATATCAAGTTAAAAAATTTGTACGCTGGTGTCTGTTTGGTACCAAATGGTTCTGTAATCAATGTACTATTAAAATGTATAATCGATGAATTTTTGGCCCGTCTTAAAATATTAGAAATTGATACATTTATGCCGCTGACCCTATGCGACGCATCCTTAATTTATGTATAGCAAATGAAAAAGTTTGTACGCTGTTGTCTGCTTGGTACCAAAAGATTCTATAATCAATGTATTATTAAAATGTATAATCGATGAATTTTTGGCTCGTCTTAAAATATTAGAAATCGATACTTTTTTACCGCTGACCCTATGCGACGCAACTTTATTTTATGTATATCAAGTTAAAAAATTTGTACGCTGGTGTCTGCATGGTATCAAAAGATTCTGTAATCAATGTACTATTAAAATGTATAATCGATGAATTTTTGGCTCGTCTTAAAATATTAGAAATCGATACTTTTTTACCGCTGACCCCATTCGACGCAACTTTATTTTATGTATATCAAGTTAAAAAATTTGTACGCTGGTGTCTGTTTGGTACCAAATGATTCTGTAATCAATGTACTATTAAAATGTATAATCGATGAATTTTTGGCTCGTCTTAAAATATTAGAAATCGATACTTTTTTACCGCTGACCCTATGCGACGCAACCTTATTTTATGTATATCAAGTTAAATGATTTGTACGCTGGTGTCTGTTTGGCACCAAATGATTGTGTAATCAATGTACTATTAAAATGTATAATCGATGAATTTTTGGCTCGTCTTTAAATATTTGAAATCGATACTTTTTTACCGCTAACCCCATTCGACGCAACTTTATTTTATGTATATCAAGTTAAAAAATTTGTACGCTGGTGTCTGCATGGTATCAAAAGATTCTGTAATCAATGTACTATTAAAATGTATAATCGATGAATTTTTGGCTCGTCTTAAAATATTAGAAATCGATACTTTTTTACCGCTGACCCCATTCGACGCAACTTTATTTTATGTATATCAAGTTAAAAAATTTGTACGCTGGTGTCTGTTTGGTACCAAATGATTCTGTAATCAATGTACTATTAAAATGTATAATCGATGAATTTTTGGCTCGTCTTAAAATATTAGAAATCGATACTTTTTTACCGCTGACCCTATGCGACGCAACCTTATTTTATGTATATCAAGTTAAATGATTTGTACGCTGGTGTCTGTTTGGCACCAAATGATTGTGTAATCAATGTACTATTAAAATGTATAATCGATGAATTTTTGGCTCGTCTTTAAATATTTGAAATCGATACTTTTTTACCGCTAACCCCATTCGACGCATCCTTAATTTATGTATAGCAAATGAAAAAGTTTGTACGCTGTTGTCTGCTTGGTACCAAAAGATTCTGTAATCAATGTACTATTAAAATGTATAATGGATGAATTTTTGGTTCGTCTTTAAATATTAGAAATCGATACTTTTTTACCGCTGACCCTATGCGACGCAACCTTATTTTATGTATATCAAGTTAAAAAATTTGTACGCTGGTGTCTGTTTGGTACCAAATGGTTCTGTAATCAATGTACTATTAAAATGTATAATCGATGAATTTTTGGCTCGTCTTAAAATATTAGAAATCCATACTTTTTTACCGCTGACCCTATGCGATGCAACCTTATTTTATGTATATCAAGTTAAAAAATTTGTACGCTGGTGTCTGTTTGGTACCAAATGATTGTGTAATCAATGTACTATTAAAATGTATAATCGATGAATTTTTGGCTCGTCTTAAAATATTAGAAATCGATACTTTTTTACCGCTGACCCCATTCGACGCAACTTTATTTTATGTATATCAAGTTAAAAAATTTGTACGCTGGTGTCTGCATGGTATCAAAAGATTCTGTAATCAATGTACTATTAAAATGTATAATCGATGAATTTTTGGCTCGTCTTAAAATATTGGAAATCGATACTTTTTACCGCTGATCCTATGCGACGCAACCTTATTTTATGTATATCAAGTTAAAAAATTTGTACGCTGGTGTCTGTTTGGTACCAAATGGTTCTGTAATCAATGTACTATTAAAATGTATAATCGATGAATTTTTGGCTCGTCTTAAAATATTAGAAATCGATACTTTTTTACCGCTGACCCTATGCGACGCATCCTTAATTTATGTATAGCAAATGAAAAAGTTTGTACGCTGTTGTCTGCTTGGTATCAAAAGATTCAAAGGAAAACTCACAAAAGCGATAATTTAATTTGAAAGATTCGTTTCGCACATAGATCAAGTCCGTCGACGGTTTCGTGGCGTCTGTGAACGCGGCCCTGAGGAAAAACGAGGAGGCTCCTAAGCTGGACAGCGCAGCCTCCCGTCTAGAGAGTTACGACGTCGTGGAATCTAAAGGTCTCGATGAGGATGTGGAGAAACTGATCAAACTGTACAGCAATCTCGACATTACCACGACGCCGATGCCCGGGTGTCCGAAGGGCAGCCTGAGAACCCTCCTTCGAGAGGGGGATTTGAAACTCAGAGACGCCACCAGTAAAGTATGCGACAATGTTATTTATTGTTAGTCAGATCAAAATTACTTTTATATGAATAAAATGAAACTATATTCAGAAATATAAGTATATGAGATTAAAAGAGAATATCCATGATTGTCAATAATAAGCGAAATAATTGAAAATAATTCTGTTGTAATTTGACTTATTTTATGAAGTAGTTTCTATAGCTAATTTTTTTCTATATCTTAAAGATAGCAATTATTTAATTCTCACTGTGTTGAAATAAGAATTTACGGTCTATTAATTATCCTTTACAGATGGAAGTGCACGTACTATTATTGACCGACATGCTATTGATTTGCAAATCTACAACGAAAAAAATGTTTAAGATCATTAGGCAACCGTATGTTGTCGACCGCATACGAATACACGAGGTCAAAGAACCGTCCAGTATAGGATTGGTTTATCTTAACGAGTACGGGACAGTTTCGGCCGCTTTAATCCTGAGCGCCGGTGACCCGAAACTAGCCAAGGTGACTCGACAAATATCACGAATTACGACAAAGTTCGCGGAATGTTGATTCACTGTTCCGTTCGATTTAGATTCCGCGTTTGTAGTGTACCTTCATTCATCAACGACGGTCTTCACTAATGTCGCTTAACTAGATATAATTATAGTTGAAATTAAATTTTTATCTTTCTTTGTAACTAACAACATGTATATACATAATGCAATTTTTTAATAATCTAGAGAAGATTGAATTAATTAAATTTAAAGTTAAAATTGGTCGATGTCGGTGAAACCGCAAACCTTCATGATTTTAGCTAATGCGGTTTCTAGTTTACGAGCGGAAGTTGTTTTAAACTAACAGTACCACATGCTTTTTCAGTCGTGGATGGAATCCTTGAGACACGCTCAGCAACAATTCGTATTGATGAAAGCACCGTCGCTCGGTGCCGAGCCAGTAATGAATCTGGCACCAGTTAGCAGGCAACCGAGTACTTTGGGCGACGGCGATTTCGAAACGGAAGAGTGCGAGGGGACCTTTCCAAGAACTCCGCGTGGCAGTAGCAGAGCCTCACATGTTAGCAGTCTCGCTCATAGTCATAGGTATGTTTCGAAAAGTAAAAAAAAAGAAATCTCGAAGTCTTGTTGTATTTAAAATGCCTATAAAATGCGTTCCATCATTTCTAGCGGTAGTATGGAGATGGAAGGCGCGTCTCAGGGAAGTAGCAGCTTTCTACCCAGTTATAATCCGAGCAGAAACGTCAGCGTGGAGACGAACGAACAACCGCGAGCGTCGAGTTCGTTGTCGTCGGAGGAAGGTGGCGAATCGAGTTCCGGGCATAATCACAGATCCATGCACATAAGGTGAGCGCGATGTTGAAACGTATATCAAACTTTCGCGATTTCACATTGATGAATCGCAAAGTAAATGGACTGTAATAACATCTCTATTAAAACTCATTGTCCGAATCAGGCGTTCGTTATTGAGTAAATCACCGAACACGCTGAGTGTCCAAGTACCGTATTCGAGTCTGGGTCAATCGCTACCCAATCTAACACTGGCTACCTCACCGCAAACTTCTACCGTGTCGCCAACTCCACCGAACTCATTGCTCATCGTGCCGCAGATGACAAAGAGCAAAGACACCCTGCTCTCACCAGGACACCGAGGTAGCAATTACCGACGCGGATCTCTGTGCCTGCGTTTGTCACACTTTTCCGGGACCGAATTTCAATAAAAGACGCACTAACGTAGTCTTGCACACTCTCTAACTCTGCACGCTGATTAGATCATAGTAACATGTAAATTACTATATCACGAGTACTTCTTATTTAGAGCTTCTCTATTTCAAAACCACATGTCTTAATGCCATTTGCTTATTTGTATATTTGTGTTGTATCTTTTTTTACATTTATTTTACACAATTATTTTGCGATAATCAATTGCTTATGTTGTGTCTTGTAATATCCTTCATCTACAAATTCTATGTTAATCTCGGTATTAAGGTTTTTTTTTGCGCTGAAGATGGCCCTAAGAAGGATCCGAAACGTCCGCGAATATTTTATTAAGATAATTTGGATCTAAATAAACGATATGCGTTTGAATGCTTATATAATACATTTAATTTTTTAAAAAATTGCGCCCTATTAACAGCGCCTAGGCTCATATTGCCATTTACTCAGTTTAATGTTTATTTTACAACTTTTGTCAAAAATATGATTTTTATCTTGTTTTTTTATTTTCGGGATTGAAAGATTAGAAAAGATTGGCTACTTTAATCAAAATTCTTCATTAATAATTAAGTGTATAAATTGATAAATAATAATATATAGACATTTTCATTCATCTGTTGCACATGTTTGTTTACATATTTATAAATTGTATTTTAAGAAAACATAATCATATAGGAATGTACATTTTCCAAGAAGTGAAGAAGATAATACGTTATCATGCGATTGTAGCATGTATCGTGAAATTATACGTTACGTGTTACATAATGATTTGTCATGCTGTGCATCAGATCTATAAAATTGAAAGATACGACAAAGTAATATAGGATCGGAATTATTTTAAATTATAATATTGTATCGCGTGAATAATTTATCTTAGATATTGCGAATCGATAATAAAAGTATTTGTCTCGACCGTTATATTTACTCGAGACAAACTCGGCATTATAATATGGACGCAAACAAAAACAGTGTAAGTCGACTCGGATTGTTTCGTGAGACAGCCAAGTAAAAACAATATCTCCGATTACCTTGACGAGGTCGTAAGACAAAGCAATAACCGAAAAGTCAAGAATTATCTAGAAGTCTAAGCGAAAGAAATAAATACAGCCGATTAACTGTCGGAAGGAACAGTCCTCGCTCGAATTTAATACCGTTGACATTGCCAAATATATTCTATCTTATTTTTCACTGAGGGATTTAGAACAATTTCTTTACTGCCGTTCATCTGCGCTTACAGTAATTAAAACGCCATTTCGATATTGAATAATGAGTATTATTTGTGAGCATTAGCTTGATTTGTGTGAGTTTTAAAATAAACGTGCAAAATATGATTTTAATTGATAAGAAAATCAAATTTCATTTAATCTTTCTTGCGGATAATTCTATACAAAATTAAAAAAATGCAAATTATTCCGAGAAATGAATTATAGATGAGTCGTCGTAACGGATTGCAACTTGATACCTATGCCAACGCAAACATGAAATTAAATTCATCAATTCAAAAGTCATTTGTGAACTTGTGCAAGTCATTGTATATTGCGATAAAAAGGTCCAATTTAAAAAGCCATTTCGTTAACGTAATTTGCAAGGTATTTCGTCTCCTATTATAACCCTATTACACAGTTGGAAAATTTGTGTTTTCTTGTTAAAAACGGACCCCGTTAAAACTTTTGTGTTAAATATTTAACACATTCATGTGTTAATTTAACATATTGCTGTTATGTTAATTGGACTCAAATGTTAAATTATTAAAACAACTAAAAAAAAGTGTAAAAATAACATAATGTATATCTATTTTTAATTTTACACAATAAATATGTTCCGTATTATTAGTGACAAGATTTATCTGTTAAAATTTACAGAAAAAATGTTAATTTTACTTTATAATATAAGTGGGGGTGATAAAATGTAAAATTAACAATTTTTTTAGTTAATTTTTACATTAAAACTATGTTAATTTTACACAAAATTTATTTTAAGTTTATTTGAAGTTTGCATTTATTTTATGCTAAAATATTAACACAATATTCGGACTTCCGTTTCCGGTTGCGTGATAGAAGGTTGGAGTGCTGTCAGAGAGTGTGTTTTGAGTGGTTATTAGAGGTAGGAGGAGGAGAAGAGGTGAGAGAGAGTGAGTCAGTGAGAATCTGGAGTGAGTGCAAGCCGGGGGATTGCAGGCGAGTTGGTAGAGAAGGGAAAAGAGCGGTGAGAAGAGAGTAAAGTGGTGCAGGTGGAGTGAGTCAGCAATTAGGGAGATAGGTGAGAACAGGTGTAGAGAGATCGGAGCAGGTGTAGTAGGTATAGGGAAAGAGAAAAAGGTAGGTGGCGCGAGAAAAGTCACTAGACATAGAGTAAGAGAAGTATAGAAGGGAAATGGATGAGGTGCAAAGAATAAAGAATGTTGAGAAGAGGGAGAGAAGGGCTAGCACGGGGACGCCGGAAGAGGTTTTAAAAAGGAAAAGGGATGAATTAGAGGATATAGGATTGAGAAAAGAGATGGAGGAGAAAGGGGACATACAGTGGTTATTTAGGAAAAGTAAAAAGGTGATAAGATCGCCAGAGACAGGAAGGAGAGAGGAGGCAGGAGGGATGGGGGAGAGCATAAGAGAGATGGGGAGGGAATGGAAGGAGGAAATAATCAGAGAGATGAGAGAGATAAGAAGAGAAATTAAAGAGGAGATTAAGGAGGGAATAAGAGGACAGGAAGAAATAAGAGAGGAGATAAGGGAAAGGGACGTAATGTTCTTGTTAGAAACATGGGTAGATGAAAAAGGGTGGGAGAAGATAAGAGGGAGGTTACCTGTGGGATTTAAGTGGGAGGTGCAATATGCGAGGAAGAAAAATAGGAAAGGAAGGGCAATGGGGGGAATAGTAGTAGGGGTAAGAAAAGGGTTAGGAATAGAAGAAAAGGGTGGGCGGAGAAGGAAGGAATGATGGAGGTGATGATAAGGAAAAAGGGGGAGAGATGGAGATTGGTGGATGTGAACGTAAATGGGGATTTAGAAGAGAAATTAGGAGAGATGAGGGAGTGGACGGAGGAGGAGGGAGGTGGGATTAGAACGATAATAGGGGGGGATTTTAATGCTAGAACAGGAGAATTGGGGGGAAGGGTAAGGATAGGGGAGGAGAGAGAAGAGGAGGGAAAGGAAAGAAGGTCGAAGGATGCAAAGGTGAATGGGGAAGGAAAATTGTTAGTGAGAAGATTAGAGGAGATAGGGTGGGCAATTGTGAATGGAGGGGTAGCAGGAGATGAGGAGGGGAGCTGGACGTACATGGGGCCGAATGGGAGATCAGTCATTGATTATGTGATTGTGAAGGAGGAGGTGAGGGAGGAAATTATGAGGGTAGAGATAGGAGATAGGATTGACTCGGACCACATGCCGGTAGTGGTAAGGAAAGAGGTGGAACTGGTCGGGAGAGGGGAAGAAGGAATTCAGGGAGAGGTTAGGAGTGATAGGGGAGAGGCAGGGAGATGAACAAGAAGAGAGAGGGGTAGAGGTGGAGTGGGGGAGGATGGAAAGAAAAATACAGGAAGTGCTAAGTAAGGGAAATGGGGGGGAAAGTAGGGAGGAGAGAAGAAAAAGGGGAGGGTGGTTTGATGAGAAGTGCAGAAAAGATAAGGGGGAGGTGGCAAAGGAGTT